>NC_057794.1:396021014-396057099 GCF_018294505.1 Triticum aestivum | reverse complement strand
CGGGGCGGCGGCGGCTCGACGGGCAGCGGCATCGGCAGCGGCGCGGCGGCGGGGCTAGGGCTGATGGGGTGGCGGCTTGGGCTGGGGCTGGCTCAGGCCTCGGCCTCGCCTCTTAAAGGGGCCATCCGGGCGGTGTCCTAGCCGGATACGGCCCGATTAGGTCGGTTTGTTTTTTTAAATAGTTTCACGCAGAAAAAAAAGAATACTAAACGGACTCCAAAAATCCCGAAATAAATTTTCCCCGACTTCTCAAATCAAGCTGGACAAAGTGAACATTTATTTGGGGCCTAAATGCAATTTTGAAAAATGCGCATTTTTCCTAAATTCAAATAAAACAGCGAAAAACTCCAAAATAAAATCTTATTTTATTTTTTTATTAAATCCTCAATATTCCTTTAATTTGGGAAAGTCATTTTATCCCCTCTCACTTATTTTTTTATAATTGAAATTATTGAAGATAAAATAATTAAATCAAATGATCTCATTTTCAAAATTTGAGAAAACCCCAAATATGAAAATAACGAAATCCCCAACTCTCTCCATGGGTCCTTGAATTGCGTAGGATTTCTAGAATCAAGCCAAAATGCAAATAAAATATGATATGTAATGATGATCTATGTATAACATTCCAAATTGAAAACTTGGGATGTTACAAACCTACCCCCTTAAGATGAATCTCGACCTCGAGATTCAGGTTGGCTAGAAAATAGGTGAGGGTGGTCCTTCAGCAGATCTTCCTCTCGCTCCCAGGTGGCTTCATCCTCAGTGTGGTGACTCCAGTGAACTTTACAAAACATGATAACCTTGCTGCGGGTGACTCGGCTGGCATATTCGAGAATCTTGACTGGTTTCTCCTCATAGGTCAAATCACTATCCAACTCAATCGCTTCCAGCGGCACTGTATCTCTCAGCGGTATATCCGCCATCTCTGCGTGGCACTTTTTCAACTGGGAAATGTGGAACACATCGTGAACTCCTGACAATCCTTCGGGCAACTCTAACTTATAAGCAACTTCTCCCATACGCTCCAAAACTTTGTATGGTCCCACAAAACGTGGCGCTAATTTTCCCTTCACTCCAAAGCGCTTAACTCCTCGAAGCGGGGATACACGAAGATAAACTCTGTCTTCGATTTCGTAAACTGTCTCCTTGCGTTTGGAATCTGCATAGCTCTTGTGCCTGGACTAGGCTACCTTGAGCCTATCACGAATCAACTTCACTTTCTGTTCAGACTCCTTAATCAAATCTGGTCCAAACAATTGGCGGTCTCCAACTTCATCCCACAACAATGGTGTTCAGCACCATCTTCTGTACAAGGCTTCAAAAGGGGCCATCTTCAAACTGGATTAATAACTATTGTTGTAAGATAACTCCGCATATGGCAAGTTGTCATCCCAACTAGATCCATAATCTAGCGCACAAGCTCTCAGCATATCCTCCAAAATCTGATTGACTCTCTTGGTCTGTCCATCGGTTTGCGGATGAGAAGCTGTACTGAACTCTAGCCTGGTACCCAAAGTTTCGTGCAACTGATTCCAAAACTTTGAGGTAAACTGGGTTCCTCTATCTGATACAATCATACAATGCTCCTAGGAACTCCATGCAGACATATGATCCTGGTCATGTATATCTTTGCCAACTTAGCGCTGGTGTAAGTGGTCTTTACTGGGATGAAATGAGCTACCTTCGTCAAGCGATCGACTACAACCCATATCGAGTCATAGCTTGAGCGGGTCCTGGGTAATCACGTGATAAAATCCATGCCTAGCTTATCCCACTTTCATTCGGGTATTGGCAATGGTTGTAGCAATCCTGCTGGCTTCTGATGCTCTGCCTTTACTCTCTGGCATACATCACAAACGGCTACATACTCTGCAATATCCTTCTTCATTCCGATCCACCAAAAAGTGTCTTTCAAATCCAAATACATCTTTGTATTTCCAGGGTGGATCGAGTACGGCGGATCATGGGCCTCTTTCAAAATTAACTTCCTGATCTCCGGGTCATTCGGCACATAAACACGGTCCTCAAACCATAAGGTATCATGTTCATCCTCACGAAATCCTTTAGCTTTTCCCTTGCTCATTTTCTCTTTAATAGAGGTAATCTCCTTGTCGGTCTTTTGAGCTTCTCTGATTTTATCCATCAGAGTAGCCTGAAGCTCCAATGCTGCTACATAGCCTCTCGGAACTACCTCCAAACATAGCTCATGAAGATCCTCGGCTAACTTCTTTGGTAACTCTCCGGTCATTAGGGTGTTGACATGGCTCTTGCGGCTCAACGCATCGGCTACTACGTTAGCCTTTCCGGATGATAATGTAATCTCATATCACAATCCTTGATGAGCTCCAACCATCTTCTTTGCCTGAGATTCAACTCCTTCTGCGTGAAGATGTACTTCAAACTCTTGTGATCCGTGTACACCTCACAATGGTCTCCAATGAGAAAATGTCTCCAAGTCTTCAATGCGTGCACTACGGCTGCTAACTCCAAATCATGTGTAGCATAATTCAAATCATGGGGCTTAAGCTGTCGTGAAGCATACGAAACAACTCTTCCCTCCTGCATAAGCACTGCTCCAAGTCCTCAATGTGAAGCGTCGCAATACACCTCATAATCCTTGTGCTGATCTGGCAGAATCAACACTGGCGAGGTAACCAAACGTTTCTTCAACTCCTGGAAACTGGCCTCACATTCCTTAGTCCAATTGAACTTGGTATCCTTCTTCAACAACTCCGTCATAGGTTTTGCAATCTTCGAGAAATTTTCAATGAATCTTCGGTAGTATCCTGCGAGTCCAAGAAAACTCCGGATCTCCCCAACTGTTGTTGGAGCTTCCCAATTTGTCACAGTGACAACTTTGGTGGGATCTACTGCTATTCCTTCTCCGGATATAACATGTCCGAGGAATCCAACTTCCTTCAACCAAAACTCACATTTGCTGAACTTGGCGTATAACTGATGTTCTCTGAGCTTACCAAGTACCAAACGCAAATGTTCTTTATGTTCTTCATCATTCTTCGAGTAGACCAGAATATCATCAATGAATACTACGACGAACTTATCCAAAAATTCCATAAACACTTTGTTCATCATATTCATAAAATAAGCAGGTGCGTTAGTGAGACCAAATGACATAACGGTATACTCATACAGCCCATACCTTATGGTAAAAGTTGTCTTAGGTATGTCCTGCTCTCGAATCTTCAACTAGTGGTATCCTGATCGCAAATCGATCTTGGAAAATACCTTAGCTCCTTGCAATTGGTCAAACAAATCATTGATCATCGGCAGTGGGTACTTATTCTTGATCGTCACTTCATTCAATCCTCGATAATCAACAACCATCATTAACGATCCATCCTTCTTTTCCACTAGAAGTACTAGTGATCCCCAAGGTGACGAACTTGGGCGAATATATCCCTTATCTAGTAACTCCTTAATCTGCTTCTTAATCTCCTCCAAATCCTTTGCAGGCATTCTATACGGTCTCTTAGATATTGGTCCTGTGCCTGGCAAAAGCTCAATTAAAACTCAATGTCTCTATCTAGTGGCATGCCGGGTAATTCTTCTAGAAATACATCCGGAAAATCCTTTACCACCAGTACTTCCTCCTGTACAACTCCTGATAGGGAATTTACTTGTGTCCTCTTCGGCTCATGCCGTGACACATACTTGATCCTTCTTCCTTCTAGAGTGGTAAGCAAAATCGACTTACTGGCGCAATCGATGTTTCCTCCATACATCGATAGCCAATCCATACCCAGAATTACATCCAAACCTTGCGATTCCAAAATGATTAAATCCGAGGGGAACACATGCCTACCTATACTCAATGGCACTTGAAAACATCCTTTACTGGCCATATACTCTGCTCCTGGTGAGCTTACTAACATAGGTGTTCTAAGAACCTTGGTGGGAAGTTTATACTTATCCATGAATCCCCTTGATATGTATGAATGTGATGCACCAGTATCAAAAAGAACAATTGCAGTAAATGACTTAACCAAAAACTTACCTATTACTGCATCTGGCTGGCCTTCAACCTCTTCCATGTTAACGTGGTTCACCTGTCCCCTGTTGAAAGGGTTCGGCTTCTTCCCAGAGCTTCCATTGCCATTTCCATTCTGGGTTTCAGGACATTCATTGGCATAATGTCTGGTCTTCTCACACTTATAACAAGTGACTTGGCTCAGGTCTCTCTTGGCTGGGGTTGATGAGTTGGTACGGTTCTGACCGTTGCTTCCCCCATTCCCATTACCGTTCTTGGGGCCATTATGATTATGCGAACTTCCTCCTCCATGGGTATGCTGAAAATGTCCTCCCGTTTTCGGGTTTAAATGTGGCTTCTACTGAGCTCCTGAATTGTATTTCCCTTGTCCATACGTCCTCTTGCGGTTCTCAATCTGTTGTTGCTTCCCTTCAATCATAAGAGCACGATCTACCAGTTCCTGGAAGTAGTTGAAAGTTGCTACCATCAACTGCATGCTCAACTCATCATCCAGTCCTTCCAGAAACTTCTCCTGCTTAGCTGCATCCGTAGCAACGTCATCCGGGGCATAACGTGCTAACTTACTAAAGTCATCCGCGTATTGGCCAACTTGAAGGAAATATGCCCTAGAGGCAATTATAAAGTTATTATTTATTTCCTTATATCATGATAAATGTTTATTATTCATGCTAGAATTGTATTAACCAGAAACATAATACATGTGTGAATACATAGACAAACAGAGTGTCACTAGTATGCCTCTACTTGACTAGCTCGTTGATCAAAGATGGTTATGTTTCCTAACCATAGACATGAGTTGTCATTTGATTAACGGGATCACATCATTAGGAGAATGATGTGATTGACTTGACCCATTCCATTAGCTTAGCACTTCATCGTTTAGTTTGTTGCTATTGCTTTCTTCATAACTTATACATGTTCCTATGACTATGAGATTATGCAACTCCCGTTTACGGGAGTTGCATTTTGTGTGCTACCAAACGTCACAACGTAACTGGGTGATTATAAAGGTGCTCTACAGGTGTCTCTGAAGGTACTTGTTGGGTTGACGTATTTCAAGATTAGGATTTGTCACTCCGACTGTCGGAGAGGTATCTTTGGGCCCTCTCGGTAATGCACATCACTTAAGCCTTGCAAGCATTGCAACTAATGAGTTATTTGCGGGATGATGTATTACGGAACGAGTAAAGAGACTTGCCAGTAATGAGAATGAACTAGGTATTGAGATACCGACGATCGAATCTCGAGCAAGTAACATGCCGATGACAAAGGGAACAACATATGTTGTTATGCGGTATGACCGATAAAGATCTTCGTAGAATATGTAAGAGCCAATATGAGCATCCACGTTCCGCTATTGGTTATTGACCGGAGACGTGTCTCGGTCATGTCTACATTGTTCTCGAACTCGTAGGGTCCGCACGCTTAAGGTTTTGATGATAGTTATATTATGAGTTTATGAGTTTTGATGTAACGAAGGATTTCGGAGTCTCGGATGAGATCGGGGACATGACGAGGAGTCTTGAAATGGTCGAGACGTAAAGATCGATATATTGGACGACTATATTCGGACATCGGAAAGGTTCCGAGTGATTCGGGTATTTTTCGGAGTACCGGAGAGTTACGGGAATTCGTCGGGGAATATATGGGCCTTATTAGGCCATACGGGAATAGAGGAGAGAGGCCAAAAGGAAGAAGGCGCGCGCCCCCCCTCTGGTCCGAATTGGACAAGGGGTGCAGCCCACTTTTCCTTGTTCCTCTCCCCTTCTTTCCTTCTCTCCTACTCCAACAAGGGAAGGAGGAGTCCTACTCCCGGTGGGAGTAGGACTCCCCCCTTGGCGCGCCCTCCTCCTAGGCCGGCCACCTCCCCCCATTGCTCCTTTATATACAGGGGCAGGGGGGCACCCCAGAGACACAACAGTTGATCATTGATCTCTTAGTCATGTGTGGTGCCCCCCTCCACCATAGTCCTCGATAATATTGTAGTGGTGCTTAGGCGAAGCCCTGCGACAGTAGAACATCAAGATCGTCACCATACTGTCGTGCTGACGGAACTCTTCCCCGACATTCTGCTGGATTGGAGTCCGGGGATCGTCATCGAGTTGAACGTGTGCTAGAACTCGGAGGTGCCGTAGTTTCGGTCCTTGATCGGTCGGGCCGTGAAGACGTACGACTACATCAACCGCGTTGTCATAACGCTTCCGCTTTCGGTCTACGAGGGTACGTGGACAACACTCTCCCCTCTCGTTGCTATGCATCACCATGATCTTGCGTGTGCGTAGGATTTTTTTTGAAATTACTACGTTCCCCAACAGTGGCATCCGAGCCTAGGTTTTATGCGTTGATGTTATATGCACGAGTAGAACGCAAGTGAGTTGTGGGCGATATAAGTCATACTGCTTACCAGCATGTCACACTTTGGTTCGGCGGTATTGTTGGATGAAGCGGCCCGGACCGACATTACGCGTACGCTTACGCGAGACTGGTTCTACCGACGTGCTTTGCACACATGTGGCTGGCGGGTGTCAGTTTCTCCAACTTTAGTTGAACCGAGTGTGGCTACGCCCGGTCCTTGCGAAGGTTAAAACAACACCAACTTGACAAACTATCATTGTGGTTTTGATGCGTAGGTAAAAACGGTTCTTGCTAAGCCCGTAGCAACCACGTAAAACTTGCAACAACAAAGTAGAGGACGTCTAACTTGTTTTTGCAGGGCATGTTGTGATGTGATATGGTCAAGACATGATGCTAAATTTTATTGTATGAGATGATCATGTTTTGTAACCGAGTTATCGGCAACTGCAGGAGCCATATGGTTGTCGCTTTATTGTATGCAATGCAATCGCGCTGTAATGCTTTACTTTATCACTAAGGGTAGCGATAGTCGTGGAAGCATAAGATTGTTGAGACAACAACGATTCTACGATGGAGATCAAGGTGTCGCGCCGGTGACGATGGTGATCATGACGGTACTTCGGAGATGGAGATCACAAGTACAAGATGATGATGGCCATATCATATCACTTATATTGATTGCATGTGATGTTTATCTTTTATGCATCTTATCTTGCTTTGATTGACGGTAGCATTATAAGATGATCCCTCACTAAATTTCAAGATAAAAGTGTTCTCCCTGAGTATGCACCGTTGCCAAAGTTCGTCGTGCCCAGACACCACGTGATGATCGGATGTGATAAGCTCTACGTCCATCTACAAAGGGTGCAAGCCAGTTTTGCACATGTAGAATACTCAGGTTAAACTTTACGAGCCTAGCATATGGAGATATGGCCTCGGAACACTGAGACCGAAAGGTCGAGCGTGAATCATATAGTAGATATGATCAACATATTGATGTTCACCATTGAAAGCTACTCCATTTCACATGATGATCGGTTATGATTTAGTTGATTTGGATCACGTGATCACTTAGAAGATTAGAGGGATGTCTTTCTAAGTGGGAGTTCTTAAGTAATATGATTAAATTGAACTTAAATTTATCATGAACTTAGTCCTGATAGTATTTTGCAAATTATGTTGTAGATCAATAGCTCGCGTTGTTGCTTCCCTGTGTTTATTTTGATATGTTCCTAGAGAAAACTAAGTTGAAAGATGTTAGTAGCAATGGTGCGGACTGGATCCATGATCTGAGGATTATCCTCATTGCTGCACAGAAGAATTATGTCCTTGATGCACCACTAGGTGACAAACCTATTGCAGGAGCAGATGCGGACGTTATGAACGTTTGGCTAGCTCAATATGATGACTACTTGATAGTTTAGTGCACCATGCTTAATGGCTTAGAATCGGGACTTCAAAGACGTTTTGAACGTCATGGACCATATGAGATGTTCCAGGAGTTGAAGTTAATATTTCAAGCAAATACCCGAGTTGAGAGATATGAAGTCTCCAACAAGTTCTATAGCTAAAAGATGGAGGAGAATAGCTCAAGCAGTGAGCATGTGCTCAGATTGTCTGGGTACTACAATTGCTTGAATCAAGTGGGAGTTAATCTTCCAGATAAAATAGTGATTGACAGAATTCTCTAGTCACCATCACCAAGTTAGTAGAACTTCGTGATGAACTATAATATGCAAGGGATAACAGAAACGATTCCCAAGCTCTTCGTGATGCTGAAATCGATGAAGGTAGAAATCAAGAAAGAGCATCAAGTGTTGATGGTTAACAAGACCACTAGTTTCAAGAAAAGGGCAAAGGGAAAGAAAGGGAACTTCAAGAAGAACAGCAAGCAAGTTGTTGCTCAAGTGAAGAAGCCCAAGTCTGGTCCTAAGCCTGAGACTAAGTGCTTCCACTGCAAAGGGACTGGTCACTAGAAGCGGAACTGCCCCAAGTATTTGGCGGATAAGAAGGATGGCAAAGTGAACAAAGGTATATTTGATATACAGATTATTGATGTGTATTTTACTAGTGTTCGTAGCAACCCCTTGGTATTTTATATTGGTTCAGTTGCTAAGAGTAGTAACTCAAAACGGGAGTTGCAGAATGAACAGAGACTAGTTAAGGGTGAAGTGATGATGTGTGTTGGAAGTGGTTCCAAGATTGATATGATCATCATCACACGCTCCCTATACTTTCGAGATTAGTGTTGAACCTAAATAAATGTTATTTGGTGTTTGCGTTGAGCATAAATATGATTGGATCATGTTTGTTGCAATACGGTTATTCATGTAAGTTAGAGAATAATTGTTGTTCTGTTTACATGAATAAAACCTTCTATGGTCATACACCCAATGAAAATGGTTTGTTGGATCTCGATCGTGGTGATACACATTTTCATAATATTGAAGCCGAAAGATGCAACGTTAATAATGATAGTGCAACTTATTTGTGGCACTGTCGTTTAGGTCATATTGGTGTAAAGCGCATGAAGAAAATCCATGCTAATGGGCTTTTGGAATCACTTGATTATGAATCAGTTGATGCTTGCGAACCATGCCTCATGGGCAAGATGACTAAGACTCTGTTCTCTGGAACAATGGAGCGAGCAACAGATTTGTTGGAAATCATACATACTGATGTATGTCGTCCGATGAATATTGAGGCTCGCGGCAGGTATCATTATTTTCTGATCTTCACAGATGATTTGAGCAGATATGAGTATATCTACTTAATGAAACACAAGTCTGAAACATTTGAAAAGTTCAAAGAATTTCAGAGTGAAGTGGAGAATCATCGTAACAAAAATAAAAGTTTCTACGATATGATCGTAGAAGTAAAATATTTGAGTTGCGAGTTTGGTCTTCAATTAAAACAATGTGGAATAGTTTCACAAAATCATGCCACCTGGAACACCACAGCATAATGGTGTGTCCAAACGTCATAATCGTACTATTATTGGATATAGTGCAATATATGATGTTTCTTACCGATTAATCACTATAGTTTTGGGGTTATGCATTAGAGACAGCTGCATTCACGTTAAAAAGGGCACCATCTAAATCCGTTGAGGCGACACCATATGAACTGTGGTTTGGCAAGAAACCAAAGTTATCGTTTCTTAAAGTTTGAGGTTGCAATGCTTTTGTGGAAAAGTTTCAACCTCATAAGCTCAAACCCAAATCGGAGAAGTGCGTCTTCATAGGATACCCAAAAGAAAATGTTGGGTACACCTTCTATCACAGATCCAAAGGCAAGTTATTCATTGCTGAGAATGGATCCTTTCTAGAGAAGGAGTTTCTCTCGAAAGAAGTGAGTGGGAGGAAAGTAGAACTTGACGAGGTAATTGTACCTGCTCCCTTATTGGAAAGTAGTTCATCACAGAAATCTGTTCCTGTGACTACTACACCAATTAGTGAGGAAGCTAATGATGATGATCATGTAACTTCAGATCAAGTTACTACCGAACCTCGTAGGTAAACCAGAGTGAGATCCGCACCAGAGTGGTACGGTAATCCTGTTCTGGAGGTCATGTTACTTGACCATGACGAGCCTACGAACTATGAGAAAGCGATGATGAGCCCAGATTCCGCGAAATGGCTCGAGGCCATGAAATCTGAGATGAGATCCATGTATAAGAACAAAGTATGGACTTTGATTGACTTGCCTAAAGATCGGCGAGCCATTGAGATTAAATGGATCTTCAAGAGGAAGACGGACGTTGATAGTAGTGTCACTATCTACAAAGCTAGAATTGTCGCAGAAGGTTTTCGACAAGTTCAAGGTGTTGACTACGATGAGATTTTCTCACTCGTATCTATGCTTAAGTCTGTCCGAATCATGTTAGCAATTGCCGCTTTTTATGAAATCTGGCAAATGGATAAACAAAACTACATTCCTTAATGGATTTATTAAAGAAGAGATGTATATGATGCAACCAGAAGGTTTTGTCAATCCTAAAGGTACTAACAAAATATGCAAGCTCTGGCGATCCATCTATGGACTGGTGCAAGCATCTCGGAGTTGGAATATGCGCTTTGATAAGTTGATCAAAGCATATAGTTTTATACAGACTTGCGGTGAAGCTTGTATTTACAAAAAAGTGAGTGGGAGCACTACAACATTTCTGATAAGTATATGTGAATGACATATTATTGATTGGAGATAATGTAGAATTATTCTGCAAAGCATAAAGGAATGTTTGAAAGTAGTTTTTCAAAGAAAGACCTTGGTGAAGCTGCTTACATATTGAGCATCAAGATCTATAGAGACAGATCAAGACGCTTGATAAGTTTTTCAATGAGTACATACCTTGACAAGATTTTGAAGTAGTTCAAAATGGAACAGTCAAAGAAAGAGTTCTTGCCTGTGTTACAAGGTGTGAAGTTGAGTAAGACTCAAAACCCGACCACGGCAGAAGATAGAGAGAGAATGAAAGTCATTCCCTATGCCTCGGCCATAGGTTCTATAAAGTATGCCATGCTGTGTACCAGACCTATTGTATACCCTGCCCTGAGTTTGGCAAGGGAGTATAATAGTGATCTAGGAGTAGATCACTGGACATTGGTCAAAATTATCCTTAGTGGAATAAGGATATGTTTCTCGATTATGGAGGTGACAAAAGGTTCGTCATAAAGGGTTACGTCGATGCAAGTTTTAACACTGATCCAGATGAATCAAAGTCTCAATCTGGACACATATTTAAAGTGGGAGCAATTAGCTAAATTAGCTCCGTGCAGAACATTGTTGACATAGAAATTTGCAAAATACTTACGGATCTGAATGTGGCAGACCCGTTGACTAAACTTCTCTCACAAGCAAAACATGATCACACCTTAGTACTCTTTGGGTGTTAATCACATAGCAATGTGAACTAGATTATTGACTCTAGTAAACCCTTTGGGTGTTGGTCGCATGTTGATGTGAACTATGGGTGTTAATCACATGGTGATGTGAACTATTGGTATTAAATCACATGGCGATGTGAACTAGATTATTGACTCTAGTGCAAGTGGGAGACTAAAGGAAATATGCCCTAGAGGCAATTATAAAGTTATTATTTATTTCCTTATATCATGATAAATGTTTATTATTCATGCTAGAATTGTATTAACCGGAAACATAATACATGTGTGAATACATAGGCAAACAGAGTGTCACTAGTATGCCTCTACTTGACTAGATCGTTGATCAAAGATGGTTATGTTTCCTAACCATAGACATGAGTTGTCATTTGATTAATGGGATCACATCATTAGGAGAATAATGTGATTGACTTGACCCATTCTATTAGCTTAGCACTTGATCATTTAGTTTGTTGCTATTGCTTTCTTCATAACTTATACATGTTCCTATGACTATGAGATTATGCAACTCCCGTTTACCGGAGGAACACTTTGTGTGCTACCAAACGTCACAACGTCACTGGGTGATTATAAAGGTGATCTATAGGTGTCTCCGAAGGTACTTGTTGGGTTGACGTATTTTGAGATTAGGATTTGTCACTCCGACTGTCGGAGAGGTATCTCTGGGCCCTCTCGGTAATGCACATCAGTTAAGCCTTGCAAGCATTGCAACTAATGAGTTAGTTGTAGGATGATGTATTACGGAACGAGTAAAGAGACTTGCCGGTAACGAGATTGAACTAGGTATTGAGATACCGACGATCGAATCTCGGGCAAGTAACATGCCGATGACAAAGGGAACAACGTATGTTGTTATGCGGTCTGACCGATAAAGATCTTCGTACAATATGTGGGAGCCAATATGAGCATCCAGGTTCCGCTATTGGTTATTGATCGGTGACGTGTCTCGGTCATGTCTACATTGTTCTCGAACTCGTAGGATCCGCACGCTTAAGGTTTCGATGACAGTTATATTGTGAATTTATGAGTTTTGATGTACCGAAGGAGTTCGGAGTCCCGGATGAGATCGGGGACATGACGAGGAGTCTCGAAATGGTCGAGACGTAAAGATTGATATATTGGACGACTATATTCGGACATCGGAAAGGTTCCGAGTGATTCGGGTATTTTTCGGAGTACCGGAGAGTTACGGGAATTCGCCGGGGAGTATATGGGCCTTATTGGGCCATACGGGAATAGAGGAGAGAGGCCAAAAGGAAGAAGGCGTGCACCCCCCCCCCCTCTGGTCCAAATTGGACAAGGGGTGCAGCCCACTTTTCCTTGTTCCTCTCCCCCTCTTTCCTTCTCTCCTACTCCAACAAGGGAAGGAGGAGTCCTACTCCCGGTGGGAGTAGGACTCCCCCCTTGGCGCGCCCTCCTCCTAGGCCGGACACCTCCCCCCCTTGATCCTTTATATACGGGGGCAGGGGGCACCCCAGAGACACAACATTTGATTATTGATCTCTTAGCCGTGTGCGGTGCCCCCCTCCACCATAGTCCTTGATAATATTGTAGTGGTGCTTAGGCGAAGCCCTGCGACAGTAGAACATCAAGATCGTCACCACACCCTCGTGCTGACGGAACTCTTCCCCGACATTCTGCTGGATCGGAGTCCGGGATCGGCATCGAGCTGAACGTGTGCTAGAACTCGGAGGTGCCGTAGTTTCGGTGCTTGATCGGTCAGGCCGTGAAGACGTATGACTGCATCAACCGCGTTGTCATAACGCTCCCGCTTTCGGTCTACGAGGGTACGTGGACAACACTCTCCCCTCTCGTTGCTATGCATCACCATGATCTTGCGTGTGCGTAGGATTTTTTTTTGAAATTACTACGTTCCCCAACATAATTGCACGTCCTCCTTGGCGCAAGTTGCGAAACTCACGCTTCTTCATGGTCATAGCTCCTGCTGAAACATGGGCAGTACGGAAAGCCTGCTGAAATTGGTCCCATGTCACTGTGGCTATAGGGTAGGTGGCAGTGTAATTCTCCCAACATGATGTTGCTGGTCCATCCAACTGATGTGCGGCAAAGCGCACCTTCTCAGCGTCAGTACATCCTGTAGTGGTTAACTCCCTTCCAATCTTGCGGATCCAATCATCTGCTACTATAGGCTCGGTGCTACTAGAGAACACCGGCGGATTCAGTCTAAGGAAACGGGTTAAGTGATCTACAGGTGGTGGTGGTGGTGGTGGGTTGTTGTTGTTGTTGTTGTTGTTCCCCTAATTCTGATTCTGGACTAGCAACTGCATCAACGCATTCTACTGCTAGATCAACTGAGTGAGCTCCGGTGGGAAGGAAACTCCATTGTCACGTCTCGGAGGCATCTGATGGGTTTAGAGGGAAGAGATTAGAATAGAATGAGGTCTAATGAGAAAGCACTACCCATATGCACATGAGACAAACACAAACATTTCACTCAATCAATCAATCAAGTCATACAATCAGTCTATCAATCGCAAAAGTGCTCGGACTACTCTATTTACATGGTGGAATACTACTACTGATGTGGTGGTCTACTAGAAATATTCTTCGGTTGCAGACTCCATGATATCTGCTCCAGCTTTGTCTTCATAGTCATCATCGCTCAGGTCAGAGTCGGTGTCGTCGATGATGATGTAGTCTTCCGGGCGAATCTCCTTGGGTTCTTCGTCTTCTTCTACTGGTGTGGGGTCTCCCATGAATATTCCGATCTTCTTAATCAAGTTGTCATTCTTCTCCACTAGTACGACGATTTCCTCCTCATAATCTTCATGTGTAGCCTTGAGTTCTTCTTCCAGCTCCGTGATTCTTGTCATTGCCTTCTTCATATCTATCATGCCTGCGCACATCTGGTTCTCCTCACGTCGAATGTGCTGGTTTAACTCCTGGATAAAAGCTGCAATTGATCTATCCTTCTTGGTGCTGATCATTTCCCAGTGCTCATCTCGGCGCCCACAAATCTCGTAGATAGTATCCTTGAGATCATTGCGGTAAACTTCTCCAATACATCCCATGGCGGTGTGGGCTGCCATACTCTTTCCTAGACTCCAGGTTGGTGCATCAAAGGAAAACTCTATGGGCTCGGTGACTGGCGCGAACGTCCTTCCTGGAACTTGGACTTTAATCATCCAGCGCTCCTCCTCGGGTAAAGTGGCGTTGTAGGTCCCGGTGAAGCTTGGTACTTCGATGTTCAGGTACTTAGTGACTTCCTTCAGGTGGCGTCCAAAGGGTGTATCTTCATCCGGTTGTGTGAACTTGTTCCTTGCATCCGCCATCCTAAAAGAGTGGAAAAGATGAGGAGTCAGAAATGAGAAGAGTGAGTAGTGATCTAGGGTTTTTAGCTTAGTGGTCGGTCCTACAGTCAGCGTGTGCTCTAATACCATCTTTTAGCGACCAAACCTCAAACAGTCTGATCTCAATGCTTCAGTGTCATCCCTGGATCAGTAATGCTGACATGCACAGTACTTGAAGGATTTATAACAAAGTAGCAATCACACACTTATTACAACGAGTGTCTCAAAAGAGAACTTATTACAAATAATATGGCTTAAGGCCATCTAACTACGATAACAGCGGAAGGCTTGGAAGATAAGTGAGTCCATCAACTCCAGCGGCATCACTGAGTATAGAACCACGACCTAAAGGCACCTTACTCATCGTCTGAAAAGTCTGCAACATGAACGTTGCAGCCCGAAACGAGTCAGCACATGGAATATGCTGGCAATGTAACACATAGAGAGCAAGAACAGAATAATGCTATCACTACATGCATATTTGGCTGGTGGAAAGCTCTATGGTTACAGTTTTGCGCAAAGCTAGTTTTTCCCTACTGCAAAGGAATAAATTTTATTTAACTATCATGGTAGTTGTTAAACATTGAGAGCGTAGACACCCTCTCAATCCCAATTAAATATCATCATTAAAACCTAACAAAATTAATTAAAGTCACATGCTGAGATTCACATGATAATCCAAGTACTAGATACTCAAGACGTCCATAACCAGGGACACGGCTAATCATGATTAGTTTATACACTCTGCAGAGGTTTGCGCACTTTTCCCCACAAGACTCGATCTCCTCCGTTGGGATTCTCGCACTACATGATGTTTGAGAAACGGATGACCGAGACATAGTCTTTCAGAAGTGCTAGCACCTTACGATCGGGTAGACCGTTACACCTACTTTCCCCTACATCTGCTAGTCTACCACTGTAAGAGTTCGCACGACTTAATCAACTATGCTAGAGCCCATAGTAGCTTGTGGCTGCACACGGAAGTTTCTAGTATGAATAATCTCATGATCCCTTTGAGCCTGGGTGGCGGCCCATAAAGAAAAACAGGCAATCGCTGGAATACCCAGGTGCCTCAATCCACCCAGATGTGTATTAAAGTTGCCACCTTAAGTTTAACCATTAATTAACAATCTCACATCTGTCATGGAATACACTCAAACCCAATCCACGTCTACGAGCATAGCATGGCAATATAAGCATAACGTAATAGTAACTCCCAAGGGTTTGATAATAAAACAGGTAATAGGTACTGCCTCACCTACTTTCCCAAAACCCACAATTTAATCAGATCCTAACCATGCAATTGTTTGAGGATTGATCTAATGCAATAAAACTGGGTAGTAAGAGGTATGATCAAAGTGTTACTTGCCTTGCTGATGATCCGTGAGACCTAGAGATTCGAAGTAGCAAGCGGCGCACTCCGGGTACTCTATCGCAAACAAACAAGCACACAATGAGCACTCATCTAATGCACAGGTAAAACTCAAATAAGAGATCTAACCAGAAAGTTCAACTTAAGAACTCCGGTTGCAAAAAGAATCAAAACAAACGAAGCAACAAAGGTCAAACAACGAAGGAAACAAGCTTCGTTTACTAATCTGGGTCTAAGTCAAATTTTACAGAAGCAAAAATTTGTTTGAGTTGATTAAACGGAAAGAGGGTTTCGAGACGAAACTCTAGGCACTTGAATTGCCTGATTCCGATAAACAAGCGAAAAGTTAAACTAAAACGAAAATCGAATCAGGAATCGCGATCAGAAATAATCGCGGAAAATCCGAGAAAAAGAAAAAAACGACGAACAGGCTAACGAACGAACATTCACTGTTTGCGGCTAAACGACGAAAACCGTTCGTTAAAACGAACGTACGGACGAACGTCCGCTATTTAACCGAACCGAAAAAACCGATCTAAACCGATCTAATAATAAAAAAACCGAAACTAGGGTTTACGAAATAAAACCGATCGGTTTTAAAAAAACCGGCGGCTACCTCGTGGAACGGGTCGGCGGCGGCGGCGCACTCCGGCGGCGAGTCGGCGGCGGGCGGCGGCGCGGCGCCAACGGCAGCGACGTGGCGAAGCGGCGCGGCGGCGGTGCTAGGGCTGGGGATGGCTCGGGCCTCGGCCTCGCCTCTTAAAGGGGCCAGCCGGGCGGTGTCCTAGCCGGATACGGCCCGGTTAGGTCGGTTCATTTTTTTTAAATAGTTTTGCGCAGAAAAACGAATAAAAGAAATACTAAACGGACTCAAGAAATCCCGAAATAAATTTTCCCCAACTTCTAAAATCAAGCCGGACAAAGTGAACATTTATTTGGGGCCTAAATGCAATTTTGAAAAATGCGCATTTTTCCTAAATTCAAATAAAATAGCGAAAAACTCCAAAATAAAATCTTATTTGATTTTTTATTATATCCTCAATATTCCTTTAATTTGGGAAAGTCATTTTATTCCCTCTCACTTATTTTTTTATAATTGGAATTACTGAAGATAAAATAATTAAATCAAATGATCCTATTTTCATATTTTGATAAAACACCAAATATGAAAATAACGAAATCCCCAACTCTCTCCATGGGTCCTTGAGTTGCGTAGGATTTCTAGGATCAAGCCAAAATGCAAATAAAATATGATATGCAATGATGATCTATGTATAACATTCTAAATTGAAAATTTGGGATGTTACACGTGAGTAGTTTACCACAGACCTTCGAGTCCATAGTTATTAGCTAGATGGCTTCTTCTCTCTCTTTGATCTTCAATACAAAGTTCTCCTCGATGTTCTTGGAGATTTATTCGATGTAATACTCTTTTGGGGTGTATTTGCCGAGATCCGATGAATTGTGGGTTTATGAACTTGATTATCTATGAATATTATTTGGTTCTTCTCTGAATTCTTATATGCATGATTTGATATCTTTGCAAGTCTCTTCGAGTTATCTATTTAGTCTGGCCTACTAGATTGATCTTTCTTGCAATGGGATAAGTGCTTAGCTTTGGGTTCAAACTTGCGGTGTCCTTTTCCAGTGACAGTAGGGGCAGCAAGGCACGTATTGTATTGTTGCCATCGAGGATAAAAAGATGGGGTTTATATCATATTGCTTGAGTTTATCCCTCTACATCATGTCATCTTGCTTAATGCATTACTCTATTCTTATGAATTTAATACTCTAGATGCATGCTGGATAGCGGTCGATGTGTGGAGTAATAGTAGTAGATGCAGAATCGTTTTGATCTACTTGACACGGATGTGATGCCTATGTTCATGATCATTGCCTTAGATATCTTCATAACTATGTACTTTTCTATGAATTGCTCGGCAGTAATTTGTTCACCCACCGTAATACATGCTATCATGAGAGAAGCCACTGGTGAAACCTATGGCCCCCGGATCTCTTTCTTATTATATTGCATCTCTTTTATTATCGCATCACGTTTACTATTTTGCAATCTTTACTTTCCAATCTATACAACAAAATACCAAAAATATTTATCTTATTATCTCTATCAGATCTCACTTTCGCAAGTGACCTTGAAGGGATTGACAGCCCCTATATCGCGTTGGTTGCGAGGTTCTTGATTGTTTGTGCAGGTACTAGGTGACTTGTGCGTTGTCTCCTACTGGATTGATACCTTGGTTCTCAAAAACTGAGGGAAATACTTATGCTACTTTGCTGAATCACCCTTTCCTCTTCAAGGGAAAACCAAGTATTTGTGGGTATGATTATACGATATGCATCACACAATCTCAGATTCATCTATTCAACCAACACATAGGACCTTAAAGAGTGCCCCAAAGTTTCTACCGGAGAGTCAAGACAAAAACGTGTGCCAACCCCTATGCATAGGTTCATGGGCGGAACCCGCAAGTTGATCACCAAAACATACATCAAGTGAATCAATAGAACAACCCATTGTCGGCACGGTTATCCCACGCAAGACATACATCAAGTGTTCTCAAATCCTTAAAGACTCAATCCGATAAGATAACTTCAAAGGGAAAAGTCAATCCATTACAAGAGAGTAGAGGGGGAGAAACATCATAAGATCCAACTATAATAGCAAAGCTCGCGATACATCAAGATCATACCACCTCAAGAACACGAGAGAGAGAGAGAGAGAGAGAGAGAGAGAGAGATCTTGCAACAACAAAGTTGAGGACGTCTAACTTGTTTTTGCAGGGCATGTTGTGATGTGATATGGTCAAGACATGATGCTAAATTTTATTTTATGAGATGATCATGTTTTATAAAACAGTTATCGGCAACTGGCAGGAGCCATATGGTTGTCGCTTTATTGTATGAAATGCAATCGCCATGTAATTGCTTTACTTTATCACTAAGTGGTAGTGATAGTCGTAGAAGCAATAGTTGGTGAGACGACAATGATGCTTCGATGGAGATCAAGGTGTCAAGCCGGTGACAATGGTGATCATGACGGTGCTTTGGAGATGGAGATCAAAGGCACAAGATGATGATGGCCATATCATATCACTTATATTGATTGCATGTGATGTTTATCCTTTATGCATCTTATTTTTCTTAGTTCGGCGATAGCATTATAAGATGATCTCTCACTAAATTTCAAGGTATAAGTGTTCTCCCTGAGTATGCACTGTTGCTACAGTTCGTCGTGCCGAGACACCACGTGATGATCGGGTGTGGTAAGCTCTACGTTCACATACAACGGGTGCAAGCCAGTTTTGCACACGCGGAATACTCGGGTTAAACTTGACGAGCCTAGCATATGCAGATATGGCCTCGGAACACTGAGACCGAAAGGTCGAGTGTGAATCATATAGTAGATATGATCAACATAGTGATGTTCACCATTGAAAACTAAAGGAAATATGCCCTAGAGGCAATAATAAAGTTATTATTTATTTCCTTATATCATGATAAATGTTTATTATTCATGCTAGAATTGTATTAACCGGAAACATAATACATGTGTGAATACATAGACAAACAGAGTGTCACTAGTATGCCTCTACTAGACTAGCTCGTTAATCGAAGATGGTTATGTTTCCTAACCATGAACAAAAGAGTTGTTATTTGATTAACGGGATCACATCATTAGAAGAATGATGTGATTGACTTGACCCATTCCGTTAGCTTAGCACTTGATCGTTTAGTATGTTGCTATTGCTTTCTTCATGACTTATACATGTTCATATGACTATGAGATTATGCAACTCCCGTTTATCGGAGGAACACTTTGTGTGCTACCAAACGTCACAACACAACTGGGTGATTATAAAGGAGCTCTACAGGTGTCTCCAAAGGTACATGTTGGGTTGGCGTATTTCGAGATTAGGATTTGTCACTCCGATTGTCGGAGAGGTATCTCTGGGCCCTCTCGGTAATGCACATCACATAAGCCTTGCAAGCATTGCAACTAATGAGTTAGTTACGAGATGATGTATTACGAAACGAGTAAAGAGACTTGCTGGTAATGAGATTGAACTAGGTATTGAGATACCGACGATCGAATCTCAGGCAAGTAACATACCGATGACAAAGGGAACAACGTATGTTGTTATGCGGTCTGACCGATAAAGATCTTCGTAGAATATGTGGGAGCCAATATGAGCATCCAGGTTCCGCTATTGGTTATTGACCGGAGACGTGTCTCGGTCATGTCTACATTGTTCTCGAACCCATAGGGTCCGCACGCTTAAGGTTTCGATGACAGTTATATTATGAGTTTATGCATTTTGATGTATCGAAGATTTGTTCGCAGTCCCGGATGTGATCACGGACATGACGAGGAGTCTCGAAATGGTCGAGACATAAAGATTGATATATTGGAAGCCTATATTTGGATATCGGAAGTGTTCCGGGTGAGATCGGGACTTTACCGGAGTACCGGGAGGTTACCGGAACCCCCCGGGATGTATATGGGCCTTAGTGGGCTTTAGTGGAAGAGAGGAGAGGTGGCCAGGGCTGCGCCGCGCGCCCCTCCCCCCTAGTCCGAATAGGACAAGGAGAGGGGGGCGGCATCCCCCTTCCTTCTCTCTCTCCTCTTTCCCCCTCCTGAATCCTATTCCAACTAGGAAAGGGGGGAATCCTACTCCCGGTGGGAGTAGGACTCCTCCTGGCGCGCCCTCCTCCTAGTCGGCCACCCCCCCCCTTGATCCTTTATATACGGGGACAGGGGGCACCCCATAGATAGACAAGTTGATCCACGTGATCATATTCCTAGCCGTGTGCGGTGCCCCCTTCCACCAAAATCCTCAATAATATTGTAGCGGTGCTTAGGCGAAGCCCTGCGACGATAGTACATCAAGATCGTCACCACGCCGTCGTGCTGACGGAACACTTCCCCGACACTTTGCTGGATCGGAGTCCAGGGAACGTCATCGAGCTGAACATGTGCTAGAACTTGGAGGTGCCGTAGTTTCGGTGCTTGATCGGTCGGGCCGTGAAGACGTACGACTACATCAACCGCGTTGTGCTAACGCTTCCGCTGTCGGTCTACAAGGGTACATAGATCACACTCTCCCCTCTAGTTGCTATGCATCACCATGATCTTGCGTGTGCATAGGAAATTTTTTGAAATTACTACGTTCCCCAACAGTGGCATCAGAGCCTAGGTTTTATGTGTTGATGTTATATGCACGAGTAGAACACAAGTGAGTTGTGGGCGATATAAGTCATACTGCTTACCAGCATGTCATACTTTGGTTCGGCGGTATTGTTGGACGAAGCGGCCCGGACCGACATTACGCGTACGCTTACGCGAGACCGGTTCTCCCGATGTGCTTTGCACAAAGGTGGCTAGCGGGTGACAGTTTCTCCAACTTTAGTTGAACCGAGTGTGGCTACGCCCGGTCCTTGCGAAGGTTAAAACAGCACCAACTTGACAAACTATCGTTGTGGTTTTGATGCGTAGGTAAGATTGGTTCTTGCTTAAGCCCGTAGCAGCCACGTAAAACTTGCAACAACAAAGTAGAGGACGTCTAACTTGTTTTTGCAGGGCATGTTGTGATGTGATATGGTCAAGACATGATGCTAAATTTTATTGTATGAGATGATCATATTTTGTAACCGAGTTATTGGCAACTGGCAGGAGCCATATGGTTGTCGCTTTATTGTATGCAATGCAATCGCGTTGTAATGCTTTACTTTATCACTAAGCGGTTGCAATAGTCGTGGAAGCATAAGATTGGCGAGACGACAATGATGCTATGATGGAGATCAAGGTGTCGCGCCGGTGATGATGGTGATCACGACGGTGCTTCGAAGATGGAGATCACAAGCACAAGATGATGATGGCCATATCATATCACTTATATTGATTGCATGTGATGTTTATCTTTTATGCATCTTATCTTGCTTTGATTGACGGTAGCATTATAAGATGATCTCTCACTAATTATCAAGAAGTGTTCTCCCTGAGTATGCACCGTTGCGAAAGTTCTTCGTGCTGAGACACCACGTGATGATCGGGTGTGATAGGCTCTACGTTCAAATACAACGGGTGCAAAACAGTTGCACACGCGGAATACTCAGGTTATACTTGACGAGCCAAGCATATACAGATATGGCCTCGGAACACGGAGACCGAAAGGTCGAACGTGAATCATATAGTAGATATGATCAACATAGTGATGTTCACCGATGAAACTACTCCATCTCACGTGATGATCGGACATGGTTTAGTTGATTTGGATCACGTGATCACTTAGAGGATTAGAGGGATGTCTATCTAAGTGGGAGTTCTTAAGTAATATGATTAAATTGAACTTAAATTTATCATGAACTTAGTCCTGGTAGTATTTTGCAAATTATGTTGTAGATCAATAGCTCGCGTTGTTGCTTCCCTGTGTTTATTTTGATATGTTCCTAGAGAAAATTGTGTTGAAAGATGTTAGTAGCAATGATGCGGATTGGATCTGTGATCTGAGGTTTATCCTCATTGCTGCACAGAAGAATTATGTCCTTGATGCACCGCTAGGTGACAGACCTATTGCAGGAGCAGATGCAGACGTTATGAACGTTTGGCTAGCTCAATATGATGACTACTTGATAGTTTAGTGCACCATGCTTAATGGCTTAGAATCGGGACTTCAAAGACGTTTTGAACGTCATGGACCATATGAGATGTTCCAGGAGTTGAAGTTAATATTTCAAGCAAATACCCGAGTTGAGAGATATGAAGTCTCCAACAAGTTCTATAGCTAAAAGATGGAGGAGAATCGCTCAACTAGTGAGCATGTGCTCAGATTATCTGGGTACTACAATCGCTTGAATCAAGTGGGAGTTAATCTTCCAGATAAGATAGTGATTGACAGAATTCTCTAGTCACCATCACCAAGTTAGTAGAACTTCGTGATGAACTATAATATGCAAGGGATAACGGAAACAACTCCCAAGCTCTTCGTGATGCTGAAATCAACGAAGGTAGAAATCAAGAAAAACATCAAGTGTTGATGGTTGACAAGACCACTAGTTTCAAGAGAAGGGCAAAGGGAAGAAGGGGAACTTCAAGAAGAACGGCAAGCAAGTTGCTACTCAAGTGAAGAAGCCCAAGTCTGATCCTAAGCCTGAGACTAAGTGCTTCTACTGCAAAGGGACTGGTCACTGGAAGCAGAACTACCCCAAGTGATTGGCGGATAAAAAGGATGGCAAAGTGAACATAAGTATATTTGATATACATGTTGTTGATGTGTACTTTACTAGTGTTTATAGCAACCCCTCAGTATTTGATACTAGTTCAGTTGCTAAGATTAGTAACTTGAAACGGGAGTTGCAGAATAAACAGAGACTAGTTAAGGGTGAAGTAATGATGTATGTTGGAAGTGGTTCCAAAATTGATATGATCATCATCACACACTCCCTATACTTTCGGGATTAGTGTTGAACCTAAATAAGTGTTATTTGGTATTTGCGTTGAGCATGAATATGATTTGATCATGTTTATTGTAATACGGTTATTCATTTAAGTAAGAGAATAAATTGTTGTTCTGTTTACATGAATAAAACCTTATATGGTTACACACCCAATGAAAATAGTTCGTTGGATCTCGATCGTAGTGATACACATAAACATAATATTGAAACCAAAAGATGCAAAGTTAATAATGATAGTGCAAACTTATTTGTGGCACTACCGTTTAGGTCATATTGGTGTAAAGCGCATGAAGAAACTCCATGCTGATGGGCTTTTGGAATCACTTGATTATGAATCAGTTGATGCTTGCGAACCATGCCTCATGGGCAAGATGACTAAGACTCCGTTCTTTGGAACAATGGAGCGAATAACAGATTTGTTGGAAATCATACATACTGATGTATGTGGTCCGATGAATATTGAGGCTCGCGACGGGTATCATTATTTTCTGTTCTTCACAGATAATTTGAGTAGATGTGAGTATATCTACTTGATGAAACATAAGTCTGAAACATTTGAAAAGTTCAAAGAATTTCAGAGTGAAGTGGAAAATCATCGTAATAAGAAAATAAAGTTTCTACGATCTGATCGTGGAGAAGAGTATTTGAATTACGAGTTTGGTCTTCAGTTAAAACAATGTGAAATAGTTTCATTACTCACGCCACCTGGAACACCACAGTGTAATGGTGTGTTCGAACGTCGTAATCGTACTTTATTTGATATGGTGCGATCTATGATGTCTCTTACAGATTTGCCGCTATTGTTTTGGGGTTATGCATTAGAGACAGCTACATTCACGTTAAATAGGGCACCATCTAAATCCGTTTGAGATGACACCGTATGAACTATGGTTTAGCAAGAAACCTAAGCTGTCGTTTCTTAAAGTTTGAGGTTGCAATGCTTATGTGAAAAAGTTTCAACTTGATAAGCTCAAACCTAAATCGAAGAAGTGCGTCTTCATAGGATATCCAAAGGAAACTATTGGATACACCTTCTATCACAGATCCGAAGGCAAGACTTTTGTTGCTAAATTCGGAAACTTTCTAGAGAAGGATTTTCTCTCGAAAGAAGTGAGTAGGAGGAAAGTAGAAAACTTGATAAGGTAATTGTACCTTCTCCCTTATTGGAAAATAGTTCATCACAGAAATCTGTTCTTGTGACTACTACACCAATTAGTGAGGAAGCTAATGATGATGATCATGTAACTTCAGATCAAGTTACTACCGAATCTTGTAGGTAAACCAGAGTGAGATCCGCACCAGAGTGGTACGGTAATCCTGTTCTGGAAGTCATGTTACTAGACCATGACGAACTTGCGAACTATGAGGAAGCGATGATGAGCCCAGATTCCGTGAAATGGTTCGAGGCCATGAAATCTGAGATATGATCCATGTATGAGAACAAAGTATGGACTTTGATGGATTTGCCCAATGATCGGCAAGCCATAGAAAATAAATGGATCTTCAAGAGGAAGACGCACGCTGATAGTAGTGTTACTATCTACAAAGCTAGACTTGTCGAAAAAGGTTTTTGACAAAGTTCAAGGTGTTGACTACGATGAAATTTTCTCACTCGTAGCGATGCTTAAGTCTGTCCAAATCATGTTAGCAATTGCCGCATTTTTATGAAATCTGACAAATGGATAAACAAAACTACATTCCTTAATGGATTTAAAGAAGAGTTGTATATGATGCAACCAGAAGGTTTTGTCAATCCTAAAGGTGCTAACAAAATATGCAAGCTCCAACGATCCATCTATGGACTGGTGCAAGCATCTCGGAGTTGGAATATACGCTTTGATAAGTTGATCAAAGCATATAGTTTTATACAGACTTGCGGTGAAGCCTGTATCTACAAGAAAGTGAGTGGGAGCACTACAGCATTTCTGATAAGTATATCTGTATGACATATTCTTGATCGGAAATAATGTAGAATTATTCTGCAAAGCATAAAGGAGTGTTTAAAAGGATTTTTTCAAAGAAAACCTCGGTGAAGCTTCTTACATATTGAGCATCAAGATCTATAGAGATAGATCAAGACGCTTGATAAGTTTTTTTAATAAGTACATGCCTTGACAAGATTTTGAAGTAGTTCAAAATGGACAGTCAAAGAAAGAATTCTTGCCTGTGTTACAAGGTGTGAAATTGAGTAAGACTCAAAGCGCGACCACGGCAGAAAATAGAATGAGAATGAAAGTCATTCCCTATGCCTCAGCCATAGGTTCTATAAAGTATGCCATGTTGTGTACCAGATCTATTGTATACCCTACACTATGTTAAGCAAGGGAGTACAATAGTGATCTAAGAGTAGATCACTGGGCAGCGGTCAAAAATATCCTTAGTGGAATATTTCTCAATTATGGAGGTGACAAAAAGGTTCGTCGTAAAAAGTTACGTCGATGCAAGTTTTGACACAGATCTGGATGACTCTAAGTCTCGATCTAGATACATATTAAAAGTGGGAGCAATTAGCTAGAGTAGCTCCGTGCAGAGCATTGTAGACATAGAATTCGCAAAATACTTACGGATCTGTATGTGACAGACCCATTGACTAAAATTATCTCACAAGCAAAACATGATCACACCTTAGTACTCTTTGGGTGTTAATCACATAAAGGATGTGAACTAGATTACTGACTCTAGTAAACCCTTTGGGTATAGGTCACATGACAATGTGAACTATGGGTGTTAATCACATGGTGATGTGAACTATTAGTGTTGAATCACATGGCGATGTGAACTAGATTATTGACTCTAGTGCAAGTGGGAGACTGAAGGAAATATGCCCTAGAGGCAATAATAAAGTTATTATTTATTTCCTTATATCATGATAAATGTTTATTATTCATGCTAGAATTGTATTAACCGGAAACATAATACATGTGTGAATACATAGACAAACATAGTGTCACTAGTATGCCTCTACTAGACTAGCTCGTTAATCGAAGATGGTTATGTTTCCTAACCATGAACAAAAGAGTTGTTATTTGATTAACGGGATCACATCATTAGAAGAATGATGTGATTGACTTGACCCATTCCGTTAGCTTAGCACTTGATCGTTTAGTATGTTGCTATTGCTTTCTTCATGACTTATACATGTTCATATGACTATGAGATTATGCAACTCCCATTTACCGGAGGAACACTTTGTGTGCTACCAAACGTCACAACACAACTGGGTGATTATAAAGGAGCTCTACATGTGTCTCCAAAGGTACATGTTGGGTTGGCGTATTTCGAGATTAGGATTTGTCACTCCGATTGTCGGAGAGGTATCTCTGGGCCCTCTCGGTAATGCACATCACATAAGCCTTGCAAGCATTGCAACTAATGAGTTAGTTACGAGATGATGTATTACGAAACGAGTAGAGAGACTTGCCGGTAATGAGATTGAACTAGGTATTGAGATACCACGATCGAATCTCGGGCAAGTAACATACCGATGACAAAGGGAACAACGTATGTTGTTATGCGGTCTGACCGATAAAGATCTTCGTAGAATATGTGGGAGCCAATATGAGCATCCAGGTTCCGCTATTGGTTATTGACCGGAGATGTGTCTCGGTCATGTCTACATTGTTCTCGAACCCATAGGGTCCGCACGCTTAAGGTTTCGATGACAGTTATATTATGAGTTTATGCATTTTGATGTACCGAAGATTTGTTCGGAGTCCCGGATGTGATCACGGACATGACGAGGAGTCTCGAAATGGCCGAGACATAAAGATTGATATATTGGAAGCCTATATTTGGATATCGGAAGTGTTCCGGGTGAAATCAGGATTTTACTGGAGTACCGGGAGGTTACCGGAACCCCCCGGGATGTATATGGGCCTTAGTGGGCTTTAGTGGAAGAGAGGAGAGGTGGCCAGGGCTGGGCCGTGCGCCCCTCCTCCCCTAGTCCGAATAGGACAAGGAGAGGGGGGCGGCGCCCCCCTTCCTTCTCTCTCTCTCCTCTTTCCCCCTCCCGAATCCTATTCCAACTAGGAAAGGGGGGAATCCTACTCCCGGTGGGAGTAGGACTCCTCCTGGCGCGCCCTCCTCCTGGCCGGTCGCACCCCCCCCCCTTGATCCTTTATATACGGGGACAGGGGGCACCCCATAGACAGACAAGTTGATCCACGTGATCATATTCTTAGCCGTGTGCGGTGCCCCCTTCCACCATAATCCTCGATAATATTGTAGCGGTGCTTAGGCGAAGCCCTACGACGATAGTACACCAAGATCGTCACCACGCCATCGTGCTGACGGAACTCTTCCCCGACACTTTGCTGGATCAGAGTCCGGGGATCGTCATCGAGCTGAACGTGTGCTAGAACTCGGAGGTGTCGTAGTTTCGGTGCTTGATCGGTCGGGCCGTGAAGACGTACGACTACATCAACCGCGTTGTGCTAACGCTTCCGCTGTCGGTCTACAAGGGTACGTAGATCACACTCTCCCCTCTCGTCGCTATGCATCACCATGATCTTGCGTGTGCGTAGGAATTTTTTTGAAATTACTACATTCCCCAACAAAAACTACATCTCACGTGATGATCGGACATGGTTTAGTTGATATGGATCACGTGATCACTTAGATGATTAGAGAGATGTCTATCTAAGTGGGAGTTCTTAAGTAATTTGATTAATTGAACTTTAATTTATCATGAACTTAGTACCTGATAGTATTTTGCATGTCTATGTTGTTGTAGATAGATGGCCCGTGTTGTTGTTCTGTTGAATTTTAATGCGTTCCTAGAGAAAGCTAAGTTGAACGATGATGGTAGCAACTACACAGACTGGGTCCGTAACTTGAGGATTATCCTCATTGTTGCATAGAAGAATTACATCCTGGAAGCACCGCTAGGTGACAAAACCGATGCAGGAGCAACGCCATATGTTATGAACACCTGACAGAGCAAAGCTAATGACTACTCGATAGTTCAGTGTGCCATGCTTTACGGCTTAGAACCGGGACTTCAACGATGTTTTGAACGTCATGGAGCATATGTGATGTTCCAGGAGTTGAAGTTAATATTTCAAGCAAATGCCCAGATTGAGAGATATGAAGTCTCCAATAAGTTCTACAGCTGCAAGATGGAGGAGAATAGTTCTGTCAGTGAACATATACTCAGAATGTTTGGGTACCACAACCACTTGACTCAACTGGGAGTTAATATTCCTGATGATAGTGTCCTTGACAGAGTTCTTCAATCACTTCCACCAAGCTACAAGAGCTTCGTGATGAACTATAATATGTAAGGGATGGATAAGACGATTCTTGAGCTCTTCGCAATGCTAAAGGCTACAGAGGTAGAAATCAAGAAGGAGCATCAAGTGTTGATGGTCAACAAGACCACCAGTTTCAAGAAAAAAGGTAAAGGGAAGAAGGGGAACTTCAAGAAGAACAGCAAGCTAGTTGCTGCTCAAGTGAAGAAACCCAAGTCTGGACCTAAGCCTGAGACCGAGTGCTTCTACTGCAAAGGGACTGGTCACTAGAAGCGGAACTGACCCAAGTATTTGGCGGAGAAGAAGGATGGCAAAGTGAAAGGTATATTTGATATACATGGTATTGATGTGTACCTTACTAATGCTCGCAATAGTGCCTGGGTATTTGATATTGGTTCAGTTGCTAACATTTGCAACTCGAAATGGGGGCTACGATTAAGCGAAGATTGGCTAAGGACGAGGTGAAGATTGGCTACGGAGTTTTAGTCATCAAACTGATTAAGCGAAGATTGGCTAAGGACTAAGGAGGAGGCTGGTGCCATTATAACTATTCACCTCTACATCCACCTTCGGGATTAGTTCTAGACCTAAATAATTGTTATTTGGTGCCAGTGTTGAGCATGAACATTATATCTGGATCTTGTTTGATGCGAGACGGATATTCATTTAAATCAGAGAATAATGGTTGTTCTATTTATATGAGTAATATCTTTTATGGTCATGCACCCTTGATGAGTGGTCTATTTTTACTAAATCTTGATAGTAGTGATACACATGTTCATAGTATTGAAGCCAAAAGATGCAGAGTTGATAATGATAGTGCAACTTATTTGTGGCACTGCCGTTTGGGTCATATTAGTGTAAAGCGCATGAAGAAACTCTATTCTGATGGACTTCTGGAATCACTTGATTATGAATCACTTGGTACTTGCGAACCATGCCTCATGGGCAAGATGACTAAAACTCCGTTCTCCGGAACAATGGAGCGAGCAACAGAGTTATTGGAAATCATACATACTGATGTATGTGGTCCAATGAACATTGAGGCTTGCGGTGGATATCATTATTTTCTCACCTTCACAGATGATTTGAGTAGATATGGGTATATCTGCTTAATGAAACATAAGTCTGAAACATTTGAAAAGTTCAAAGAATTTTAGAGTGAAGTGGAAAATCATCGTAACAAGAAAATAAAGTTTCTATGATCTGATCGTGGAGGAGAATATTTGAGTTACAAGTTCGGTCTTCATTAGAAACAATGCGGAATAGTTTCGCAACTCACGCCACCCGGAACACCACAGCGTAATGGTGTGTCCGAACGTCGTAATCATACTTTACTAGATATGGTGCGATCTATGATGTCTCTTACTGATTTACCGCTATCGTTTTGGGGTTATGCTTTAAAGACGACTGCATTCACGTTAAATAGGGCACCATCTAAATCCGTTGGGACGTCACTTTATGAACTGTGGTTTGGCAAGAAACCCAAGTTGTCGTTTCTTAAAGTTTGGGGTTGCGATGCTTATGTGAAAAGGCTTCAACCTGATAAGCTCGAACCCAAATCGGAGAAATGTGTCTTCATAGGATACCCAAAGAAGACTGTTGGGTACACATTCTATCACAGATCCGAAGGCAAGATATTTGTTGCTAAGAATGGATCCTTTCTAGAGAAGGAGTTTCTCTCATAAGAAGTGAGTGGGAGGAAAGTAGAACTTGATGAGCTAATTGTACCTACTCCCTTATTGGAAAGTAGTTCATCACTGAAATCAGTTTGAGTGATTCCTACACCGGTAAGTGAGGAAGCTAATGATGATGATCATGAAACTTCTGATCAAGTTACTACCGAACCTCGTAGGTCAACCAGAGTAAGATCCGCACCAGGGTGGCACGGTAATCATGTTCTGGAGGTCATGTTACTTGACCATGACGAACCTATGAACTATGAGGAAGCGACGATGAGCCCAGATTCTGCAAAATGGCTTAAGTCCATGAAATCTGAGATGGGATCCATGTATGAGAACAAAGTATGGACTTTGGTTGACTTGCACGATGATCGGCAGGCCATAGAGAATAAATGGATCTTCAAGAAGAAGACTGACGCTGACGGTAATGTTACTGTCTACAAAGCTCGACTTGTTGCAAAAGGTTTCCGACAAGTTCAAGAAGTTGACTACGATAAGACATTCTCACCCGTAGCGATGCTTAAGTCTGTCCGAATCATGTTAGCAATTGCCGCATTTTATTATTATGAAATTTGGCAAATGGATGTCAAAACTGCATTCCTTAATGGATATCTTAAACAAGAGTTGTATATGATGCAACCAGAAGGTTTTGTCGATCCAAAAGGTGCTAACAAAGTATGCAAGCTCCAACGATCCATTTATGGACTGGTGCAAGCCTCTCGGAGTTGGAATATACGCTTTGATAGTGTGATCAAAGCATATGGTTTTATACAGACTTTTGGAGAAGCCTGTATTTACAAGAAAGTGAGTGGGAGTTCCGTAGCATTTCTGATATTATATGTAGATGACAAATTATTGATCGAAAATGATACTGAATTTCTGAATAGCATAAAAGGATACTTGAATAAGAATTTTTCAATGAAAGACCTCGGTGAAGCTGCTTATATATTGGGCATCAAGATGTATAGAGATAGATCAAGATGCTTAATTGGACTTTCACAAAGCACATACCTTGATAAAGTTTTGAAGAAGTTCAAAATGGATCAGGCAAAGAAAGGTTTTTTTTCCTGTGTTACAAGTTGTGAAGTTGAGCGAGACTCAATATCCGACCACTGCAGAAGATAGAGAGAAAATGAAAGTCATTCCCTATGCTTCAGCCATAGGTTCTATCATGTATGCAATGCTATGTACCAGACCTGATGTGTACCTTGCTATTAGTTTATCAGGGAGGTACCAAAGTAATCCAGGAGTGGATCACTAGACAACAGTCAAGAACATTCTGAAATACCTGAAAAAGACTAAGGATATGTTTCTCGTTTATGGAGGTGACAAAGAGCTCGTCGTAAACGGTTACATCGATGCAAGCTTTGACACTGATCCGGATGACTCTAAGTCACAAACCGGATACGTATTTTTATTAAATGGTGGAGCTGTCAGTTGGTGCAGTTCCAAGCAGAGCATCGTGGCGGGATCTACGTGTGAAGCGGAGTACATAGCTTCTTCGGAAGCAGCAAATGAAGGAGTCTGGATGAAGGAGTTCATATTCGATCTAGGTGTCATACCTAGTGCATCGGGTCCAATGAAAATCTTTTGTGACAATACTGGTGCAATTGCCTTGGCAAAGAAATCCAAATTTCACAAGAAAACCAAGCACATCAAGAGACGCTTCAATTCCATCCGCGATCAAGTCAAGGAGGGAGACATAGAGATTTGCAAGATACATACGGATCTGAATGTTGCAGACCTGTTGACTAAGCCTCTCTCACGAGCAAAACGTGATCATCACCAAGACTCCAAGGGTGTTAGAATCATTACAATGTAATCTAGACTATTGACTCTAGTGCAAGTGGGAGACTGAAGGAAATATGCCCTAGAGGCAAAATAAAGTTGTTATTTATATTTCCTTATATCATGATAAATGTTTATTATTCATGCTAGAATTGTATTAACCGGAAACTTAGTACATGTGTGAATACATAGACAAACAGAGTGTCACTAGTATGCCTCTACTTGACTACTGATGTCTACTACACAACCTTCTTCTTGTAGACGTTGTTGGGCCTCCAAGTGCAGAGGTTTGTAGGACAGTAGCAAATTTCCCTCAAGTGGATGACCTAAGGTTTATCAATCCGTAGGAGGCGTAGGATGAAGATGGTCTCTCTCAAGCAACCCTGCAACCAAATAACAAAGAGTCTCTTGTGTCCCCAACACACCTAATACAAATGGTAAATTGTATAGGTGCACTAGTTCGGCGAAGAGATGGTGATACAAGTGGTATATAGATAGTAGATATAGGTTTTTCTAATCTAAAACTATAAAAACAGCAAGGTAACTAATGATAAAAGTGAGCACAAACGGTATTGCAATGCGTTGAAACAAGGCCTAGGGTTCATACTTTCGCTAGTGCAAGTTCTCTCAACAATAATAACATAATTGGATCACATAACTATCCATCAACATGCAACAAAGAGTCACTCCAAAGTCACAAATAGTGGAGAACAAACGAAGAGATTATGGTAGCTACGAAACCACCTCAAAGTTATTCTTTCTAATCAATCCGTTGGGCTATTCCTATAAGTGTCACAAACAGACCTAGAGTTTGTACTAGAATAACACCTTAAGACACAAATCAACCAAAACCCTAATGTCACCTAGATACTCCAATGTCACCTCAAGTATCCGTGGGTATGATTATATGATATGCATCACACAATCTCAGATTCATCTATTCAACCAACACATAGGACCTCAAAGAGTGCCCCAAAGTTTCTACCGGAGAGTCAAGACGAAAACGTGTGCCAACCCCTATGCATAGGTTCATGGGCAGAACCCGCAAGTTGATCACCAAAACATACATCAAGTGAATCAATAGAACAACCCATTGTCAGCACGGTTATCCCACGCAAGACATACATCAAGTGTTCTCAAATCCTTAAATACTCAATCCGATAAGATAACTTCAAAGGGAAAACTCAATCCATTACAAGAGAGTAGAGGGGGAGAAACATCATAAGATCCAACTATAATAGCAAAGCTCGCGATACATCAAGATCATACCACCTCAAGAACATGAGAGAGAGAGAGAAAGAGAGATCAAACACATAGCTACTAGTACATACCCTCAGCCCCGAGGGATAACTACTCCCTCCTTGTCATGGAGAGCACCGGGATAATGAAGATGGCCACCGGAGAGGGTTCCCCCCTCCGTCAGGGTGCCGGAACGGATCTAGATTGGTTTTCGGTGGCTACGGAGGCTTCTGGCGGCGGAACTCTTGATCTATTGTGCTCCTTTATGTTTTTAGGGTATATGAGTATATATGGGAGGAAGAAGTGTGTCTATGGACATCCGGGCTGTCCGCGAGGCAGGGGGGCGTGCCCCCACCCTCGTGGGCAGCCCGGGACTCTCCTGGTCCAACTCTGATACTCCATGGGCTTCTTCTGGTCCAAAAATAAGTTCCGTGAAGTTTCAGGTCAATTGGCCTTCGTTTGATTTTCCTTTTCTGCGATACTCTAAAACAAGGAAAAAACAGAAACTTGCACTGGGCTCTAGGTTAATAGGTTAGTCCCAAAAATCATATAAAATAGCATATAAATGCATATAAAACATCCAAGGTTGATAATATAATAGCATGGAACAATCAAAAATTATAGATATGTTGGAGACGTATCAGATAGCACCACCTATCAGAACCACGCCAAAAATCTTCGTGTCTACATTGCATTTGCTCCCTCCAAACTCCTCCCTTTACCTTCATATGCAATTTTTTTACATTCCATTGCTATACTCTTAGAATTTCATGTGTAGGTTGATTGCTTGACTTGTGCTAAGTTGCCAAAACCTGCCTAGAACTAAAATTGGTAAAAGGCTAGATTTTTATTTGGTTAAGTAGTCTAATCACCCCCCCCTCTAGACATACTTTCGATCCTACAAGTGGTATCAGAGCTTTGGTCTCCATTTGCTTTGATTTCCATAGCTTTTGGTGGTCATAGCCTTGGTTTCACAACCTAGGAGAGTATGGCGTCTAGCGAGGGAAATTACCACCATAGAGGTCCTTACTTTGATGGTACAAATTTTGCTAGTTGGAAGCATAAGATGAAAATGCATATTCTTGGACATAACCCCGCCATTTGGGCTATTGCGTTTATTGGCTTGCAAGGTGAATTATTCTATGGGAGAGAACCAAACCGTGAAGCTATCACGGAAGAGTTGAAGATGCTACAATACAATGCTCAAGCTTGTGATATTCTCTTCAACGGATTATGCCCCGAAGAATTCAACAAAATCAGCCGTCTTGAGAATGCAAAGGAAATTTGGGATACTTTGATTGATATGCATGAAGGTACTGAATCTGTCAAGGAATCCAAATTGGATGTGCTTCAAAGTCAGCTTGACAAGTTCAAAATGAAGGATGGTGAAGGCGTCGCTGAAATGTACTCTAGGCTTGCTCTCATCACAAATGAGATTGCCGGCTTAGGAAGTGAAGAGATGACCAATAGATTCATCATCAAGAAGATCCTAAGAGCCTTGGATGGAAAATATGATACCGTGTGCACATTGATCCAAATGATGCCCAATTACAAAGATCTCAAGCCAACGGAAGTTATTGGAAGAATTGTTGCCCATGAGATGTCACCCAAGGATAAGGAAGAGCTTCACAACAAGTCAAGTGGTGCTTACAAAGCCTCGTGTGATGCTCCCACATCATCAAGTGAGAAGCAAACCTTCAATGAAGAATTGAGTCTAATGGTGAAGAACTTCAACAAGTTCAATGACAAAAGATCTTCTAGTCATGAGAGCAATTGCTACAATTGTGGAAGACCCGGACACTATTCCAATGAGTGTACGGCTCCCTACAAAAGAAGAGAAGATTCTCCCTACAAAAGAAGAAGTAGAAGAGAAGAATCACCATCACAAGAAAGAAGGAGTAGAGACGATCGTTATGAATGAAGACCCTCTCAGAGAAGCAAGGACTTGGAAAGGAAGGACAAGTCATCAAGGAGCTACACAAAAAGAAGACATCAAGTGTAACGCCCCAGATATAACTTTCCCAATTTGTACTCCAACTCTTGCCGTTTCCGGCGTTAAGTTATATTTATTTCCTCGGGTTCGAGTCTTTGTCTCCGTGTGTTGTTTTCGTTTTCATGCATTTCATATCATGTCATCATGTGCATTGCATTTGCATACGTGTTCATCTCATGCATTCGAGCATTTTCCCCGTTGTCCGTTTTGCATTCCGGCGCTTCGTTCTCCTCCGGTGGTCATTTCTAGCCTTCTTTCGTGTGTGGGGATTAAACATTTCCGGATTGGACCAAGACTTGTCAAGCGGCCTTGGTTTACTACCGGTAGACCGCCTGTCAAGTTCCGTATCATTTGGACTTCGTTTGATACTCCAATGGTTAACCGAGGGACCGAAAAGGCCTCGTGTGTGTTGCAGCCCAACACCCCTCCAATTTGGCCCAAAACCCACCAATCTCTGCTCCATGTCCTAGAGCGTTCGATCACGATCGCGTGGCCGAAAACCGCACCTCATTTGGACTCTCCTAGCTCCACTTATGCCTATAAATAGCCCCCCGTTTCGGATCTCGGATCTCTCCCCGTCCAACCCTAGCAAAAAAACAGATCCCGCCGCCGCCGGACGTGTCCGCGCCAGGCCGGAAAACATCCGGATCGCACCCGCTTTCGCCCGCAGCCACTCGCGGGGCGCCACGTGGCAGCCGGCCGCC
>NC_057794.1:395549218-395674602 GCF_018294505.1 Triticum aestivum | reverse complement strand
GGGGACACAATAAATAACAGAGCAAACAAAGCATAACAGGGCAATATGCGGTGCTAGGTGTGCCCTAACGCGGTACGAGGTGATACCGACGAAGGGGGAAAACAAGCGGGAAAGTATCCCCGGTGTTAGGCATTTTTGGATAAATGAAACGGAGGGGGATTGTTGCATGTTCGCTATGCTAGGGATGTGTGGCAGACGAACGGGCAGCGTATTCAAATTCGTCTCGTCGTTCTGAGCAACTTTCATGTACAAAACTTTTCCATCCGAGCTACGGATTATTTTCTATGAATTTTCAAAGATTTAACATTTACTGGAATTTACTTATTTAACAGAAAAGGGAATTATGACATCAGCATGATGCAATGCTGATGTCAGCAGGTCAATAGGTCGGCTGACGAGTCAAACCAGACAGGTGGGTCCGGTGGGACCCACATGTCATTGACAGTGTATTAACAGTGGGGTTAGTTTAATCTAATTAGACTAATAATTGTGCGAGACCTACTGTCAGTGGGTGCTTAGCCATTTAATTAACTAAATTAATTAATTACCTAATTATGTATTTATTTTGAATAGTTTAAAGGAGTGGGGCCCGCATGTCATAGCCACAGGGGCGCCCAGTCAGCGTTGACCCAAGTCAATGGGGTCAAAGGGGCCCGCGGGGCCCACAGTCAGTGGCATAGGGCGGGACCCACCGGCGCCAGGTCAGCGTGGCGGCCGGAGCAACGCCAGCGACCATTTCAGCGGCGGAGCGTCGCCGGACTTGGCCGGAAAACGCTATGGTGGTCCGTTCGGGGCGTGCTTAGGCTCGTTCGATCGAGCGTTCAACGCCACATCCATCTACGGTGGCGGTGCGGCCGTAAACGACCGAAAACTACGGCGGCGAGTGGCGGAGCGGACGCCGGAGTTCGGCCCTCGTGCGAAATGCGGCTAGAGTGCACGGCAGGACTACTGGGGAGGCTCTACGGGGTCCTGGCGAGGCCTAGAGCACAGTGGCGAGCTCGGGTGAGCACGACATCGACGAGGACGATGGTGACGAGGTCCGCTGCGGAGTGAGCTTCGGGCAGCGATGGCAGCGACGGCTACGGTGATGGATCCATGCGGGGAAGCGAGGGGAGAGACGCGGTGGCTCACCGGGAGCCGTAAGGAACTGGCAGTGTGCTCGGGGAGGCGCGGAGCATCCGGAATCGACGGCGACAGACGATGGCGATCCGAGGAAGGAGAAGAAGATGGTGGCAGTGTGGAGGCTTCCCGACGCGTTCTTTCGGCGTAGTCGACGTAGTCAACGTCGGGGAGCCGTTCAGGCACGTCGGTGGGGCAATCGAGGCACGATGGCCACGGGATTGAGCGGCGGCGGCGGCGAGCTCTCGGGCAAGCTCGCAGCGGGAGCGATAGAGAGAGCGAGGGGGAAAACTGGGGGTAGCTAGGGTTTCCAGGGGCTCGAGGGTGGCCTTAACCGCGCGGGGGCATGACGGATGGTCGCCGCGTGGCCATCCGCGGCCTGGACGAGCGCCCAACGGCCATCGAGCTCGGATGAGGAGTAGGAGGAAGAAGGGAACTCCAAGTGGGCTGGGCCGCACCTGTAGCTAGTAGGCCTAAGTGCACAGTAGAACTTAGGCCCCTTTCTATTTTCTTATTTCTTATTTCTGTTTTTCTTTATTTATTATTTTTTCCACACTTTATTTTAGTTTCTTTAAAATACCAAGTTAGCACCTAAATTAGTATCATAAAAATAGGCCACTGCCAAACCTAGTTTGGACCCAAAATAAATTAGTTTAATATTTTTATACTTTCAAGAGCAATTAAATTATTATTTTAGCCACTGTTTTTAATAAGCTTAGGGCATTTAAACACTTTGTAAAAGGTTGGTTCCACCACCAAAACTAGTTAGGGATTATTTGCCACATGATGAACATTTTAGTTTTAATATCTCAAAACTTTTATTGTTTGCTTGATTTTGAATTTGAATTTGAATCGTTTTTGAACTAACGCAAGATTAGCAATAGTAATCGAAGTGATGTGGCATCATTAGCATAGGGTTGCTGTAGCTTAATTATCCGGGCGTCACAAATCTCCCCTACTACAAGAAATCTCGTCCCGAGATTTAAGAGGTGGGGTAGGGGGAAAGTTCTGGTTACGAAATTCTAACGAGTCTTCTCGGTCTTGGTTGTTCTTCTCGAAGTGGTCGATACATTATGTTGATGTATTCATTTCTCTGCTTTGGGTCATCAAGATGAAGTCGACATCATTTCTTCAGGAACTCCATCGTACTTACGAAAGATAAAGGGTGGGTATTCCAGGAGAACAAACCTCTGCAAGGTTGACTATCTGGTCGATAACATCGGGGAAGGTGGCGGAAAGTAACTCTTTACTTGAAACTTAATAAAATATCGATAGCATGTATGAAGGTAGCATGAGAAGTTTCGAGCGGGCATGCAATCGTTCGTTGCCTGAAACAAAGTGTGACAGGGGTTCAAAGCAATGGGAAAGTATTGCGTCTGGTGCCAGAATAGATCACTAGGAAGGTGGCTCGTGAATTACATACGAAGCCAAGCAGGTGGAATAACTTTGGAAACATGGGTGTATAGAAGAGTCAGGTTTCGATCCTGGGACCTGTGGGTTATGGGCCCAACATGTGGGTTAAAAGTAGAAGGAGTGGTGACATCTTGCATGGTTTTGATAGTAAGGTATGTCAGAGGGTGGCCTGTCAGTTATATCGACAACAAGGTCGGTACCAAGGGCGAGGGACGAAGAGAACCATTTTTCTGCTCGTTGAACGAGGCGGACCAATGGGCAAAGTTCTCATCCATCGGTGGTTACCGGAATGCCGTCAACAAAAGCAACAGGGTCTTACCGACATGGTTGTACACCAAGGTGTTTACAAAAGTAGGAGAATATTACTGCTTAGATCATATAGATCACCAGTAAGGCTAAACAAAACAATGGAAAGGAAAAGGTGATCATCAGATTAAATAGAACAATGGAAAGGAAAATGTGTTTTAAACACATAATTCAGGGATATATCCTTCACAAGGACGAGCAGAGCATGGTATCCGTGGCAGGATATAATGTAGAAAACCCTTTAGGTAAGGGGAGAGAAATTTCATGACATTACCCATACAGCGAGGTTTGGATAATTGAGCAGGAAATATTTAGCATTGGGCTTCAAATGTTCTTGTTGAAAATCGGAGTACCACAGACATGCTTCGAGATAACATTGACATGGTCAAGAGGTGAAGATCAGACTTTGTAAACACAAGGGATCCCTCAGGAATAAATCGTAGAATAAGTCTTACAATTTCCTCATGGAAGATTGGATAACCTTGCTGAAAAGGAATCTATAACAACAGGGCCTCGGGCCAGGTGTGCTAGGCATGACATCACATTACCGGGTCACATAAAGACCAAGGTGATAACTCTTGGGAATATGTTCCAACCATCATATCTGACCGAGATTCAGATCTGATTGGTGCCAGGATAACTCAGACTCAGGATGCCTAAGAAGAAAAGGTGCAACACAAAATGTCGAGATGACATTGTAAGACTCTCGGGAATTGAACTATGGAAGCGAGTTCCGAAACAAGAGTTCATCATTAAATCAAGGAGAGACGAGGAGGTGGCCGATTAACTCAGCGACAATTCATTGAGATTTTCAAAAGATGGATTTCCACACTTATGTGAACAAGGAGGTAACATTTGTCATATCAAATGATATAATGATGTATGCTAGAGGAAAAACATACACAATTAAACATTGGATGAAAGGTGCACCCGATATATGGGCTTAGGTAGTACGGTCAATGTTAGAATGGTGTTTTGATAACCAATGGCCTAAGTATGTAATGTCGACCATTAACTTCAAAGCAATAGGGTTGCTAGAACTTTTGAATTCGCACATCATAGTTCAATTGTCGGTTTTCCGGTTAGAAACAACACGGGGACCAAGGAATGAACGGAAATGGCAAGAAGTATCACTTGTACCAATAATTCATAAGAGGTGGTGAAATTCTCATGACATTCTTGACATAAAAGATGGTAATACTCCAAGGTAAAGAAGAATAATTGCTGGATAGCAAGGATCTCCAGGTATAACACAAAACACGAACAAGTTTGTGTTGGAGGGAAGGCAAGAATGTTGTCGATGACAACACAAATCATCGATGGGCAAGGATGGTATTTCTCAACGCGAATTCGATTGATATCCTGTAAGAGCTCAGAATGTTAATGATGATCACGACAAAATTGTCGAGAGATTTCATGAAGATGTAATCAATCGGCGATGACATCAAATTTGAATGATGAAGCGAAAGGTTATTAGCACCATGGGTACGACAGAAACCCGAAATCAAGTTTGCTGTTCAAGGAGAAATGATATGACGAGGAAGATCGACGTGAGCTTAGCTCATCGTCGAAAATTGTGCTCCGGGAAGAAGGACCAGGTAGCACAGTTAAAATTTAGAACAAAAATGATATAGCCGATCAAGCTAGGAATGACTTGAAGGATTATTAAACTCGTAAGCAATGAAAATTATTTAAGAGTTATTGAATCAAAGTGCAGAATCGATTCACTCATCGGTGTTCTCGAGTGACTAATAACTCAGAACCCGGGGGAAATCTGAAATCGGTGAGAAGCAATACTAGATGAAGACTCATAGGTAGTTATGTAGTTCGGTGATATTCTCGAGATAACAGAGGTGAAACTCGGAGGTAGATCGGAATAGAAACCGATCTGTATTGTAGACTTGCAATAGTAGATACTTTAACCTTGTCAAAAATATACGAGGCACTGGGATGGTTTCCTTTCAGAAATATATTAAATAAAGTTAGCATGGTCGGAACCAGCTACCAGGGATCCAATAAAATGACATTGGAAGAATCATTCAAATGATTAATTATTGTTGCAAGAAGCTTCCATGATAAGTTCCACCTCAGGTCCATGTGCATGAACACAAAGGTCAAGGTCGACTCCCACTTCTCCAATGCAAAACCTTTCATTCACTTCTCGCGTCTGATGAAGTTGTAGTGTTGAAATTTTATCTGGCAAAATACCAGAAGAGTATGGCTCGTGAAAACTTTCAGGCTCCCACAGAGTAATGAAGGCATAGGTTCGGGGTATCTTAGAAATATATACCACAAGATTCGAGAGTAAATATCACCATCTCGAAAGCAAAGCATGGTTGGCCAAATCAGAGAATAGGATTTACCAATGGCATTATGTATCAGGGAAAGAAATTCCAAAGTGATTGAATACGAGGGACATTGTCAGGTAAAATCCAACAAAGGATCTGGTGTTGATGTGAGCATTGGTACTCAACCAGAGGAAGAAGGGATTCAAGTAGATCACATTATAGAAACAACTGACTAACTCAAAGCTCAAACACAAAAGAATTATGATTTCCAAATCAAGGGATCAGAGTCAAACACTCTTATTAAGGATGGATAAGTGGAGTAGGCTTAGGGGTACAATCGATGGCGATTTGATTGGTCGAGATCCAGCCCATGTTAAAATGACATCTGTGTCGGAAGGATGAATTCTAGGATCTGATGGAGGATTGCGATCATTCACAACATATTGAATCAAGGACTCAAAATGATAATGACAAAGGATGTCAATGGAGATTACTGGAAATTTGAAATTAACCATAATGCAGGCAGACAAGTATTTGCAGAGCAACAGCGGGCAGAGGATTACCGGGAGATCAGATAGTATTCCAATGTATCTTGTGAATCATATGAACAACGAGGGAAGAACGGATACTCGGTAAGTGCGAGAAATTATTCATAGGGGTATTAATGCGGAAAAGGGCTGCAAAGTAGTAGGAACAAAGGATTCTCGGAACATCGAAGAATTTTTCAGGGTATCAAGTAATAACAAGGGCAACTGGGATCGAAGCTATGAGCGACAAGTGTGAGTAGTTATCCATAAGGATTTATTGGTGGTCGAGAATTTTCAAAGTGATGAGCACATGTTCTCGGGAGAACCTCAGAGAATATCTTTGAAGTGTTCTGGTGAAGCAGATGATCAACTGTAATAAAGGGCTCTCCGGGTGGATGTGATCACGTGATCCTAATGTTAGAGTTAGTAAATTCATTTTAACCCGAATAGAAGAGAGATCAGAGTCCCAGATTATAGATGAGGAACAAAAGATCCTAATATCACACAATGGCGACGTGGGCCCGTAAGCCGCACAGCCATGTTAGTAAAAGTTTTTCAATGACTAGACTCAACTTCGACCAAGGAGTTTGGAAGGGGGATTCCTACAGGCAGTCATGTCACACCCTAGCTAGTTCAAGCATTAGAGTGTGCATCATGTTTAATTTCCTTTTAAGTTTGAAATGGGGAAGGCAGAAACCCCCAACACCCCCTGGAAACAACTAGGGTTTACTAAAATTATTTTCAATGAACCTGAAATGCCCTTCTAAAAAGTTCACCCTCTTTGTCTTGGGTTAGAACCTCTGGCAAAATTGGTGCACAATTTTCTAGGTCAACAGAAGGTCATTGAATTAAATCATAAGTATTTGAATTTGGGCATTTAAATGCTATAAAATAATTTAAATGCTCAAATAATTCTGGAAATAGATGTTTGCTGTTGGAAATATTCTAAACAGAGCCCACAATTATTTTCAGGATTTTTGGAAACGTTTTAGTATTTTTAATAAAGCCCAACAGTTGCACTTAAATAGAAAAAGAAAACAAATCAGAAAAAGAGAGAGAGGGAGAAGCCCACCTGGGCCTCACCTGTGCTGGCCAGCCCAGCTGGCTCAGCCCAGCCGACTGGCCTTGCCAGTCGTCCTCCTCCTCCCGCCAGGAGGACGAGGAGCGTGTGGCCGGCGCCCGCGGCCACACGCCGGCCACCTCCTGCTTCTGCCGACGCCCTGGAGGCGTCTAGGGGTGCCACGCCGACCCCCACGTCCCCCTCTGTCCCTCCCTCACTCTCCCCGTGCTCCTCTCCCTCCTCTGGCTCTCCTCTCGCATGCACCGAGAGCCATTGTCGCGGCCGTTCGCCGTAGTCGACACCAGAGCCACCCCCTCGCCTCTCCGACAAGCCCATTAGCTCTGCGCTGCCGTCCTCGACCTCTCCGTCGACCCACGCAAGCTCGGACGACCCCAAGACGACGTGGTGACCTTCTTCCCCGTCTACGGCCGCCGGATGCCGTCGTTCGATTCGCCGGTCTCAAGTCCTCCCCGAGCTCACTAGCCTGCTCCGCGAGTTCCTTGTGAGCCCATCTTTCCTCCGCCCCTCTCCCCGCGCTCGTCCGCGTCCTCCAACCCCCTCTGCCATTGAGGCCGAGAGCTCGGCTCCGCCGGCCATGTCACTGCCGTGGCCACAGGCGCGTAAGCTCGAATCCGAGCACGCCTTCGTCTTCCACGCGCTCCCAGGAGCCTAACGCACCACTCCCCGTGCCTCGCCATGCCCCGTAGTGCCGGGTTCATCCACGCCCGAACTCCGGCGACCGGCAAGGTCGTCGCCGGTGTCGTTTCCGGCCTCCCCGAGCCCCACTTCTTCCACCAAACGATGCGGCTCGCTCCCCGCGTCATGTAGCTGCTCTCCGCCGTCGTTTTGGTCGCCGGAAATGCAAACCCGAGCCCCTCCGCCGCATCTGACATCGCCGGTGTCAAGCTGCCGGCGAGTTTGACTCAGTTTGACCCCTGTGTGGGCCCAGGTAGACCCCCTGAGTCTATGATAGGTGGGGTCGGTCTGCTAATTAGTTTAGGATTAGTTTTAACTAAGTTTAATTAGTTCAGTCACTGACATGTGGGCCCAGGCCCCACTGACAGCTAATTAGTGTTAATCTAATTCTGTTAACTAGTTGTGACACTGACAGAGAGGGCCCACCAGTCAGGTTTGACCAGGCCGACCCAGTTGACCCGCTGACGTCACATCTATGTCATGCTGACGCATTAATTCAATTACTGGATTTATTCTTTAATAGAAAATTCCAGAAAATAGTCAAAACTTCTAAAAATCATAGAAAATCAACCATAGCTCCAAATGCAAAGATTTATATGTGAAAAATGATCATAAAAATTCAATCTATCCATCTGTAATGGTTTCATGCATGACAAAACAAGTTAACCTTGCTATTTAAGCAGATTAAGGTTATGCACTAATAAGGCCATGTTTAATGAGCTAATATTTGAATCTTTGATTCAAATGAGTTCATCCCCTTCTGTTTTAGCTTGCATTAGGCCAAGACACTTTCATATTGCCATGTCATAGCATGCATCATATTGTTGCATATTGCCATGTGTTGATTATGTTCGATGTGTCTTTCATGGTAGGTTCTGCCTCCGAGGATAACCCCGAGTATCCGTCTGAAGGGCAGTACCCTACTACCACTACAACAGGCAAGCAACCCATTGATCATTCCGATACAAACCCATGTTATCGCTTCTGCTCTTGTTTACCGCATTAAGACAACACGATTCAAACTGCTGTGTGCTACGGTAGTCGAACCCTTATCCTCTGCATGACCTGTCATTGCCACAGTAACTAGATGAAACCCACTAGCATGTGTAGGAGTTGATTGAGCCATGTATGTGATTCCTACCTTGCTATGCCTGCTATGCTTAGAGTTGTGTAAGTTCTGGTTCATCTGGGTGATGGGCTAGAGTGATATGATTATGTCGGTAATATGAGGGATGTGTTGAACATGTTTTGGTAAAGGTATCGATGAGAGGCCATGTAGGAGTACATGGTGGGTTGTTTCATTGAGACCGTCCATAAGAACTGAGATCTGTATGTGTGATTTAAGATGCAGTTACTACCATACATTGGGCCCAAAACCAATGGACCCTCTCGGCTTCTTAAATACCCTAGTACTCTGTCCAGGAGTTGCAAATAGTTTCTGGTGTTTGTAGGTTATGTGTTGGCGGCCGTGCGTAGTGCTGACCCTAGGGGTGGGCTATGTTGCGGTAGATACACCGTGGCACGGTGTACCGAGTCACCCGTTTGGTGTCTCGAGAACCCTGTTCACATCGTTTAGGGCCGTAAGTGGAAACCTCGGCCGGACTCCCTGCGGATGGAACCTGGATAGGCGATAAACCTGGACTAGAGACTTAAGTGTTCAGGTAGGCCGTGGCCGACACCCTCGCTGGGCTTCCGCTTGAAGGTTGCCGAGTACATGTCGTGTAAACGGCGGTAAGTGGTGAAAGCGTGTATGAAGAAGTACACCCCTGCAGGGTATAAAACTATTCGAATAGCCGCATCCGCGGTAAAGGACTACTTGGTTGCCTATACAGTTCATAGACAAGTTAATGGATACTACTAAAAGACTCAAGATAAGTGTGAGTACCGAGGATGGCCCTCTCGTAGGATAACGAGGGAGGATCCCCGGTGGAGTATTGTGTTGGTGAGTAGTGGACTCGTGTGCGAAAACTATTTTACCAGTGGAGTTCCGTAGGATAGCTTAGCCAAGAGTCAAAGCTGGCTTGCTGCATTAACCCCACCACCTTCTTGAGAATGAGCATGTATATTAGGTTCTGATGTAAGACTTGCTGAGTACCTTGTACTCATGTTTGCTTATTATTGTTTTCAGATGACAACACCGCCCCCTCCGATGGGTTTTATGTAGACCTTGATGTCGACGAGTGACTAGCCACCCAGGTGGTGATCCTGGCCATGGAGGGCCCTATGTAGATAGACAGGCTTCGAGAAGCCTTCTTTCTTTCTAGTGTCTGTACTCAGACTAGTTACTTCTGCATGTGCTTGTATGATTGTATGACTTGAGTGTCGGGTCATGTGACCCCTATCTGTATGAACTTGTTATGTATGGCTCTCGGGAGCCTTTAAATAAAGTAGTTGAGTTGTAGAGTTTTGTTGTGATGCCATGTTGTATGTACTCATATCGGGCACATTGTGTGTATGATTGAAATGCTTGGTATGAGTGGGATCCGACAACCTAATTGTTTATCCTTGGCAGCCTTTCTTATGGGGAAATGTAGTCTAGTGTTCCTCGAGCCATAGTAGTCCGCTACAGCCCGGTTCACCGGAGTCCTGCTAGCCCAGCACTACTGCTCAGGACACTTGACTGGCCGGCATGTGATTCACGTCGTTCCTATGTCTGTCCCTTCGAGGAAATGTCACGCGGTGACATCCGGAGTCCTGCCTAGCCTGCTACAGCCCGGGTTTTCCCGGAGTCCTGTTAGCCCAGTGCTACAGCCCGGTATCACTCGCTGATGACCGACATGCTTGATGTGATTCATGTATGCCTGTCTCCATAGGTCTGTGCCGCTTTGGATTCACGATTAGCCATGTCGGCCCGGGTTCTCTGTCATATGGATGCTAGCGACACTATCATATACGTGAGCCAAAAGGCGCAAATGGTCCCGGGCCATGGTAAGGCGACACCCGTGGGATACCGTGCGTGAGGCCGCAAAGTGATATGAGGTGTTACCGGCTAGATCGATGTGACTTGGAATCGGGGTCCTGACAGTGTTGGTATCAGAGCCAGAGTGCCTGTAGGTTCGTTGAGCCAAACTGGTCGATGTCGAGTCTAGAAATGCTTTAGTTATATGTAGGGGAATTGATTGTGGGAGGGAATGTAAGGCTCTTTTACTCCTTTACCCTATGCCCTCTGATCTGAGTCATTCTCTTCTCATTCAACGTGGGTTAAGGACTAGGCTCTCTTCTTCTATCAGGTTCACGTGCTACTAATCCATAGTAGCTTATAGGATTGTTGTTACAAGCCTCAGTACAATTTCTACTACTTTTAGTATGTTGCTAATTGAATCAGAACCTTGATATGATGTTGTTGAGTGGTATTTCAAACTGTTGTGGATGTCTCAAATATTTTTCTGAGCATTTACAGCTGTTATGCTGTCCAATTTTCCCTAGGAATTCTAATGTCTTTGCATTGTGGTTGTGCTTTCAGAATGGCCAACCGTGCTCAAAACCAAGTGGTTCGCCTGACCCGGTGCCTCGACGTGCCCGGTCATACTGCTATGTTAGTCCGGGTAATGATCAAGACGGGTTACCGTTGGTATCCCGAATACACCGTCGAAGAGCAATTCCGAGACTTTAATCAAAGCCAATATTTCTGCACCGTCAAGATATTTCCTTCTTATCCTGGATCTACCGAGCCCCTTCACTGTTCCTATGGACTCGGGGTTACTGTTGAGATGGCTGTGCAGGATGCTGCCTATTCCATGATGACCATCATGCGAGTCCGGACTGGCCTGCTTCGGAACACCGACTTCCGTAACATGCCAGCTTCACTTCTGGGAGCGCAAGGGTATCTTCAGGCTATCTATGCTGACTCCACTCAGGAGGACTCATTAACTCGTACCACTGCCGAGATGCTCGAAGGTAAGGACCGAGAGAATCGGGCCTTGAGGCTGGAGCTTTTCAATACCCGTGCTGATCATTGGGCCACATTGACTCGGTTTGCACCTGCGGTGCAAGCTGGATGTATGGATACAAGGGATCTGTATCCTGTGAGATCTGCTCTGCCAGACATGGTGGATTGGCGTGATGTGGGAGGCATCACCCCACCCCGTGGTCCCCGCAGGCCACCGTTTGTTGGTCCAAGACCTCATCCTAGCCCCTTTGGTCCACAGGCTCCTCAGGACCGTCTGTTCCCGGATGATCACGTTGAACTTCTAGTCTATGGAGGTGACTTCTATGAGGACTACTACGGAGCTGTCTGAGTTAGTAGTAGTATCACTAGTATTGTAGTAGTTGTATCTCCACTGTCCTGCGTGACTTGTGGAATATGACTTTGTGTTTAGTCAATTCCGGAGGTGTAGACAAATAATGTATAGGAGCTTGGAATGCCTCCGATGAGATGTAACGTCTTTCATCATAGTTGTACTGTAGCCTGGGCTTGTACTAAACTATGTATGATGTGTATGACCGTTGGTATATATCTGGCAGTTTTATATTACCATGACATACGGATGAACATCTCTGCATTCCGTGTTATCCATTACATTCTGCACTTCCTTGCTAAGTTTGAGCCATCCTTATCTAAACCCTTGTGTTGTTATCTCCTAGGATGGTCAACACCCGCAGCAACCCTGCTGCCTCGGAGCAGGGGGAAGCCAGTGCAGCTAGGGGTGAAAATCTGCCTCAACCGCCTTCTCTAGCCGAAGTGATGCTGGAGGCGGAAAGAAACAAGCGTGAGACTAATCGCCTGCTAGAGCAGATTGAGCAGAACACTGCACGACATCAGCTAAATGACTTGGTGTCAATCAATGACTTTATCAAGCTGTACCCACCAAAGTTTAACCATTCCGTCGAGCCCCTCGACGTGGATGACTGGCTTCATAGCATCACCCACAAGCTACGTTCTGCCAACGTAGCCGAAGCTGACAAAGTTACTTACGCTGCCTACCATCTCGAAGGCCCTGCTAGCCTTTGGTGGGAAAACTTCGAAGCTATGCGCCCGGTCGGCCAAATTACTACTTGGGCTGAATTCAGTGAGGCTTTCCGTGAGCATCACATTCCGGAAGGTCTCATGGATCGCAAGAGGGAGGAGTTCTGCAATTTCACCCAAGGAAGACTGACTGTGGATGCATATAGTCGTGAATTTGGGAATCTGGCACGTTATTCCCCTGAAGAGGTATCTACTGACGTTAAGAAGCAGGTAAGGTTCCGCAAGGGACTTAGCCCTGAGCTTCACCACGATCTTCGTCTGCATGAGTGCACCTCCTTTCAGAAGTTGGTCAACAAAGCCATCAGTGCTGAGACAGGCCAGACTGATTATGACGCTTCACGCAAGCACTCCCGTGATTTTGGCTCTTCATCCGGCTCTAGAGCTCAGAAGCGCCGGGTGTGGATCCCAAGCACGACACTGCCACCCAGGTTCATCCCGAGGCCATCCTTTGAGGCGCCTCGTCCCAACCAGCAATTTGCACCGCCCAAGCCTTATGGTGGCCCCGCTGCTAATGCTGCTCCATGCCCCAATGTGGTGACATGCTTTAAGTGTGGAGAGCCGGGTCACTATAGCTGAGAGTGTCCCCAGAACAACCCCAATCAGACTGGAAAGTCCGTTGGCCATGGTAAGCCAGCGGGAAAGACATTCTATGCCAAGCCGGTCACTACTACACGTGGCCATGTCAACTATGTTTCAGCCGAGGAGGCTCATGAGGATCCTAATGTCGTCCTTGGTACGCTCCTTGTTAACTGTCATCCGACATCTGTTCTTTTCAATACTGGAGCATCTCATTCATTCATATCCGAGAACTATGCTCGATTGCATAACACGACATTCTGTGACATGCCCACTTCTATGGTAATTCAAACTCCGGGTTCCAAATGGCAAACTTCTAGAGTAAGCCATGGGAACGAAATTCTTGTCGATAGACTTGTCTTCCTTGCATCCTTAATAGCTCTCAAGTCCTCGGACATAAACATCATTTTGGGTATGGACTGGATGTCAGCTCATTATGCTAAGATTCATTGTGCTACTAGAACCATTCAACTTACTCACCCATCGGGCAAGACAGTCAATGTCTTAACTCGAGTGGCCAAGCGCCAGCTTTACTCCCTAAATGCCAACCCCCTTCCAGACCTTGAGGATGTTCCGGTAGTCCGAGACTTTCCGGATGTCTTTCCAGAAGAACTGCCAGGTGTTCCACCTGACAGGGATGTTGAGTTTGTGATAGACCTTGTTCCAGGAACCGTTCCAATTTCTAGAAGACCCTACAAGATGGCACCCTTAGAACTAGCCGAGCTTAAGAACCAACTCGACGAGTCCTTGAAAAAGGGTTTCATCCGTCCTAGTTCCTCTCCTTGGGCTTGCCCCGTCCTCTTCGTCAAGAAGAAGGATGGAACGGATCGAATGGTTGTAGATTACCGACCTGTCAACCTGGTCACCATCAAGAACAAGTATCCGCTTCCCAGGATCAATGATCTGTATGATCAGCTTGCTGGATCCTCAGTCTTTTCCAAGATGCATTTGAGGTTGGGCTACCATCAAATCAAAATCAGAAACGGGGACATTCCCAAAACGGCCTTTGTTACTCGTTATGGCCAATACAAGTACACCGTTATGTCCTTCGGTTTAACCAATGCCCCAGCTACCTTCTCCCGGTTAATGAACTTGGTCTTCATGGAGTATTTGGATAAATTTGTCGTAGTATACCTCGATGACATACTCATCTACTCCAAGAATGAAGAGGAACATGCCGAACATCTAAGGCTGGTATTGATGAAACTTCGAGAGCATCGCCTTTATGCCAAATTCTCCAAGTGTGAATTTTGGTTGCCAGAAGTGACCTATCTAGGCCATGTAATCTCTGGTAAGGGTATTGCTGTCAATCCCGAGCGAGTTCAAGCCGTCCTTGATTGGACTCCACCTGAGACGGTCGAGCAAGTTCGGAGCTTCCTTGGCTTAGCGAGCTATTGCTGCCGCTTCGTCGAGAATTTCTCCAAGGTTGCTAAACCTCTAACTGAACTCCTCAAGAAAGATAAAAAGTTCGAGTGGACTCTACAGTGCGAGTTCAATTTTCAAGAACTGAAAAGACGCCTGACATCTGCTCCCGTACTGGTACCACCAGATTTCTCCAAGGACTTTATTATCTATTGCGACGCCTCGCAACAAGGACTAGGTTGCATACTCATGCAAGATCGTCAGGTAATTGCCTATGCTTCACGGCAATTACACCCACATGAGGAAAATTATCCCACCCATGATCTAGAGCTTGCAGCTGTAGTCCATGCACTTAAAACTTGGCCACATTACCTTCTCGGTAATCGTTGCGAGATCTTGACCGATCACCAAAGTTTGAAATATATCTTCACCCAACCAGATTTGAATCTCAGGCAAAGACGTTGGGTCGAGTTGATCTCGGATTACGACTTAGGAATAACTTACACCCCGGGCAAAGCCAATGTCATGGCTGATGCACTAAGTCGTAAATCATATTGTAACAACCTGATGTTACAACAAAGTCAACCACTTCTCCATGAGGAATTTCGTAAGCTAAATCTTCACATTGTTCCTCGAGGATTCCTATCCACCCTGGTGGTGAAACCTACTCTTACGGATCAGGCACAGAAGGTAGATCCGGGAATCTCCCGTATTAAGAGAAACATTAAGAAAGGAGTCGCGAATTGTTTCTCCATTGATGATAGGTGTCGTATACTTTGGAAATCGCCTAGTGGTTCCAATGGCACGAAACCTGAGGCGACTGATCCTTAAGGAAGCTCATGAATCCCCTCTCACCATTCATCCCAGTAGTAAAATGTATCAAGACCTACGCCAGAGGTTTTGGTGGACTAGGATGAAGAGAGAAATCGCTCAATACATTGCTAATTGCGACGTTTGTCATCGTGTTAAAGCAGAGCATCAACGTCCTGCTGGCACCCTTCAACCTTTGGCTATTCCCAAGTCGAAATGGGATAAAATCAGTATGGATTTCATCACTGGGTTTCCCAGGACCAAGAGAGGGAATAATGCCATCTTCGTCGTGATCGACCGTCTTTCCAAAGTAGCCCACTTTCTACCTGTTCGCGAGAGTATCACCACTAGCCAGCTAGCCGATTTATACATCTACCGAATAGTGTCTCTTCATGGTGTTCCATTGGAAATTAACTCAGACCGTGGGAGTCTCTTCACCTCTTGATTTTGGGAAAGTTTCCAAAATGCTATGGGAACTCATCTCTCCTTTAGCACCGCCTTCCATCCTCAGTCAAGTGGTCAAGTAGAATGAGTCAATCAAATTCTGGAAGATATGCTCCGAGCCTCTGTCATCTCATTTGGAATGGGTTGGGAGAATTGCCTTCCATTCGCAGAGTTTGCTTATAACAATAGTTATCAAGCCAGTTTGGGCAAGGCTCCTTTCGAAGTTCTCTATGGACGAAAATGTCGAACGCCTCTTAACTGGTCAGAAACTGGGGAAAGACAACTCTTTGGCCCGGATATGATTCAGGAAGCAGAAGAACAGGTTCGCGTTATTCGTGAGAAATTGAAAACAGCCCAATCTCGTCAAAAGAGTCAATATGATCGCAAACATAAGCCTATGACTTATGAAGTCGGCGAGAAGGCTTACCTTCGGGTTACTCCATTAAAGGGGACTCATCATTTCGGTATCAAAGGCAAATGGGCTCCTCGTTACATTGGACCCTTTCGCATTCTTGCCAAACGGGGAGAAGTTGCCTACCAATTGGAACTACCTTCGCATCTTTCCAGAGTTCACGATGTCTTCCACGTTTCTCAATTCAGGCGTTGCTTCGCGGATCCTATCCGTGGAGTGGACCACGAAACGCTTGATCTACAAGATAACCTCTCATATCAGGAATATCCCGTTCGTATCCTTGATTAAGCCGAGCGTACCACTCGACGTCGTAATATCAAGTTTCTCAAGGTTCAGTGGTCACACCATTCCGAGAAAGAAGCCACTTGGGAAAGGGAGGATCGTCTTTGACTCGAGTACCCCACATTCTTTCCAGAGGATCCTAAATCTCGGGACGAGATTCTTTTGAGTGGGGGTGAGTTGTCACACCCTAGCTAGTTCAAGCATTAGAGTGTGCATCATGTTTAATTTCCTTTTAAGTTTGAAATGGGGAAGGCAGAAACCCCCAACACCCTCCTGGAAACAACTAGGGTTTACTAAAATTATTTTCAATGAACCTGAAATGCCCTTCTAAAAAGTTCACCCTCTTTGTCTTGGGTTAGAACCTCTGGCAAAATTGGTGCACAATTTTCTAGGTCAACAGAAGGTCATTGAATTAAATCATAAGTATTTGAATTTGGGCATTTAAATGCTATAAAATAATTTAAATGCTCAAATAATTCTGGAAATAAATGTTTGCTGTTGGAAATATTCTAAACAGAGCCCATAATTATTTTTAGGATTTTTGGAAATGTTTTAGTATTTTTAATAAAGCCCAACAGTTGCAGTTAAATAGAAAAAGAAAACAAATCAGAAAAAGAGAGAGAGGGAGAAGCCCACCTGGGCCTCACCTGTGCTGGCCAGCCCACCTGGCTCGGCCCAGCCGACTGGCCTTGCCAGTCGTCCTCCTCCTCCCGCTAGGAGGACAAGGAGCGCGTGGCCGGCGCCCACGGCCACACGCCGGCCACCTCCTGCTTCTGCCGACGCTCTGGAGGCGTCTAGGGGTGCCACGCCGACCCCCACGTCCCCCTCTGTCCCTCCCTCACTCTCCCCGTGCTCCTCTCCCTCCTCTGGCTCTCCTCTCACACGCACCAAGAGCCATTGTCGCCGCCGTTCGCCGTAGTCGACACCAGAGCCACCCCCTCGCCTCTCCGACAAGCCCATTAGCTCTGCGCTGCCGTCCTCAACCTCTCCGTCGACCCACGCAAGCTCGGACGACGTGGTGACCTTCTTCCCCGTCTACGGCCTCTGGATGCTGTCGTTCGATTCGCCGGTCTGAAGTCCTCCCCGAGCTCACTAGCCTGCTCCGCGAGTTCCTTGTGAGCCCATCTTTCCTCCGCCCCTCTCCCCGTGCTCGTCCGCGTCCTCCAACCCCCTCTGCCATCGAGGCCGAGAGCTCGGCTTCGCCGGCCATGTCGCCGCCGTGGCCACAGGCGCGTAAGCTCGAATCCGAGCACACCTTCGTCTTCCACGCGCTCCCAGGAGCCTAACGCACCACTCCCCGCGCCTCGTCGTGCCCCGTAGCGCCGGGTTCATCCACGCCCGAACTCCGGCGACCGCCAAGGTCGTCGCCGGCGTCGTTTCCGGCCTCCCCGAGCCCCACTTCCTCCACCAAACGATGCGGCTTGCTCCCCGAGTCACGTAGCTGCTCTCCGCCGTCGTTTTGGTCGCCGGAAATGCAAACCCGAGCCCCTCCACCGCGTCTGACATCGCCGACGTCAAGCCGCCGGCGAGTTTGACTCAGTTTCACCCCTGTGTGGGCCCAGGTAGACCCCCCTGAGTCTATGACAGGTGGGGCCGGTCTGCTAATTAGTTTAGGATTAGTTTTAACTAAGTTTAATTAGTTCAGTCACTGACATGTGGGCCCAGGCCCCACTGATAGCTAATTAGTGTTAATCTAATTCTGTTAACTAGTTGTGACACTGACAGAGAGGGCCCACCAGTCAGGTTTGACCTGGCCGACCCAGTTGACCCGCTGACGTCACATCTATGTCATGCTGATGCATTAATTCAATTACTGGATTTATTCTTTAATAGAAAATTCTAGAAAATAGTCAAAACTTCTAAAAATCATAGAAAATCAACCATAGCTCCAAATGCAAAGATTTATATGTGAAAAATGATCAGAAAAATTCAATCTATCCATCTGTAATGGTTTCATGCATGACAAAACAAGTTAACCTTGCTGTTTAAGCAGAATAAGGTTATGCACTTATAAGGCCATGTTTAATGAGCTAATATTTGAATCTTTGATTCAAATGAGTTCATCCCCTTCTGTTTTAGCTTGCATTAGGCCAAGACACTTTCATCTTGCCATGTCATAGCATGCATCATATTGTTTCATATTGCCATGTGTTGATTATGTTTGGTGTGTCTTTCGTGGTAGGTTCTGCCTCCGAGGATAACCCCGAGTATCCGTCTGAAGGGCAGTACCCTACTACCACTACAACAGGCAAGCAACCCATTGATCATTCCGATACAAACCCATGTTATCGCTTCTGCTCTTGTTTACTGCATTAAGACAACGCGATTCAAACTGTTGTGTGCTACGGTAGTTGAACCCTTATCCTCTGCATGACCTGCCATTGCCACAGTAACTAGATGAAACCCACTAGCATGTGTAGGAGTTGATTGAGCCATGTATGTGATTCCTACCTTGCTATGCCTGCTATGCTTAGAGTTGTGTCAGGTCTGGTTCATCTGGGTGATGGGCTAGAGTGATATGATTATGTCGGTAATATGAGGGATGTGTTGAACATGTTTTGGTAAAGGTATCGATGAGAGGCCATGTAGGAGTACATGGTGGGTTGTTTCATTGAGACCGTCCATAAGAACTGAGATCTGTATGTGTGATTTAAGATGCAGTTACTACCGTACATTGGGCCCGAAACCAATGGACCCTCTCGGCTTCTTAAATACCCTAGTACTCTGTCCAGGAGTTGCAAATAGTTTCTGGTGTTTGTAGGTTATGTGTTGGCGGCCGTGCGTAGCGCTGACCCTAGGGGTGGGCTATGTTGCGGTAGATACACCGTGGCACGGTGTACCGAGTCACCCGTTTGGTGTCTCGGGAACCCTGTTCACATCGTTCGGGGCCGTAAGTGGAAACCTCGGCCGGACTCCCTGCGGATGGAACCTGGATAGGCAATAAACCTGGACTAGAGACTTAAGTGTTTAGGTAGGCCATGGCCGACACCCTCGCTGGGCTTCCGCTTGAAGGTTGCCGAGTACATGTCGTGTGAACGGCGGTAAGTGGTGAAAGCGTGTATGAAGAAGTACACCCCTGCAGGGTATAAAACTATTCGAATAGCCGCGTCCGCGGTAAAGGACTACTTGGTTGCCTATACAGTTCATAGACAAGTTAATGGATACTACTAAAAGACTCAAGATAAGTGTGAGTACCGAGGATGGCCCTCTCGTAGGATAACGAGGGAGGATCCCCGGTGGAGTATTGTGTTGGTGAGTAGTGGACTCGTGTGCGAAAACTATTTTACCAGTGGAGTTCCGTAGGATAGCTTAGCCAAGAGTCAAAGCTAGCTTGCTGCATTAACCCCACCACCTTCTTGAGAATGAGCATGTATATTAGGTTCTGATGTAAGACTTGCTGAGTACCTTGTACTCATGTTTGCTTATTATTGTTTTCAGACGACAACACCGCCCCCTCCGATGGGTTTTATGTAGACCTTGATGTCGACGAGTGACTAGCCACCCAGGTGGTGATCCTGGCCATGGAGGGCCCTATGTAGATAGACAGGCTTCGAGAAGCCTTCTTTCTTTCTAGTGTCTGTACTCAGACTAGTTGCTTCCGCATGTGCTTGTATGATTGTATGACTTGAGTGCCGGGTCTTGTGACCCCTATCTGTATGAACTTGTTATGTATGGCTCTCGGGAGCCTTTAAATAAAATAGTTGAGTTGTAGAGTTTTGTTGTGATGCCATGTTGTATGTACTCATATCGGGCACATTGTGTGTATGATTGAAATGCTTGGTATGAGTGGGATCCGACAACCTTGTTGTTTATCTTGGCAACCTTTCTTATGAGGAAATGTAGTCTAGTGTTCCCCGAGCCATAGTAGTCCGCTACAGCCCGGTTCACCGGAGTCCTGCTAGCCCAGCACTACTGCTCAGGACACTTGACTGGCCGGCATGTGATTCACGGTGTTCCTATGTCTGTCCCTTCGGGGAAATGTCACGCGATGACATCCGGAGTCCTGCCTAGCCTGCTACAGCCCGGGTTTTCCCGAAGTCCTATTAGCCTAGTGCTACAGCCCGGTATCACTCGCTGATGACCGACATGCTCGATGTAATTCATGTGTGCCTATCTTCATAGGTCTGTGCCGCTTTGGGTTCACGACTAGCCATGTCGGCCCGGGTTCTCTGTCATATGGATGCTAGCGACACTATCATATACGTGAGCCAAAAGGCACAAACGGTCCCGGGCCATGGTAAGGCGACACCCGTGGGATACCGTGCGAGAGGCCGCAAAGTGATATGAGGTGTTACCGGCTAGATCGATGTGACTTGGAATCGGGGTCCTGACAAGTCGGCTCTGATACCAACTTATGACGCCCCCGATTCAATCGTACACTAATCATACACGCAAACATGTACGATCAAGATCAAGGACTCACGGGAAGATATCACAACACAACTCTACAAATAAAATAAGTCATATAAGCATCATATTACAAGCCAGGGGCCTCGAGGGCTCGAATACAAGAGCTCGATCATAGACGAGTCAGTGGAAGCAACAATATCTGAGTACAGACATAAGTTAAACAAATTTGCCTTAAGAAGGCTAGCACAAACTGGGACACAGATCAAAAAAGGCGCAGGCCTAATGCCTGGGATCCTCCTAAACTACTCCTGGTCGTCGTTAGCGGGCTGCACGTAGTAGTAGGCACCTCCCGAGTAGTAGTAGTCGTCATCGACAGTGGCGTCTGGCTCCTGGGCTCCATCGTCTGGTCGCAGCAAACGGGTATAGAAAGGGGGAAAAGAGGGAGCAAAGCAACTGTGAGTACTCATCCAAAGTACTCGCAAGCAAGGAGCTACACTACATATGTATGCATTGGTATCAAATGGAAAAGGGGTATCATATGTGGACTGAACTGTAGAATGCCGGAATAAGAGGGGGGATAGCTAGTCCTTTCGAAGACTACGCTTCTGGTAACCTCCATCTTGCAGCAGAAGAAGAGAGTAGATGGTAAGTTCACCAAGTAACATCGCATAGCATAATCCTAACCGATGATCCTTCCCTTGTCGCCCTGTGAGAGAGCGACCACCGGTTGTATCTGGCACTTGGAAGGGTGCGTTTTATTAAGTATCTGGTTCTAGTTGTCATAAGGTCAGGGTACAACTCCAAGTCGTCCTGTTACCGAAGATCACGGCTATTCGAATAGATTAACTTCCCTGCAGGGGTGCACCACATTTCCCAACATGCTCAATCCCCTTTGTCCAGACACACTTTCATGGGTCATGCCCGGCCTCGGAAGAACAACACGTCGCAGCCCTACCTAGGCACAACAAAGAGGTCAGCACGCCGGTCTAAATCCTATGGCGTAGGTGTCTGGGCCCATCGCCCATTGCACACCTGCATGTTGCGTACGCGGCCTGTGAGCAGACCTAGCAACCTCCATTACAAAGGAAGTTGCGTTACGTGGTCCAACCCGGGGTGCGCCTCTTAGTCGTTGACGTCATGAAGGCTTCGGCTGATACCACGACGTCGAGTGCCCTTAACTGTTCCCGCGTAGTTGGTTAGTGCGTATAGGATAGTAGCCAGACTCAGATCAAATACCAAGATCTCTTTAAGCATGTTATCTTGAAGTAACCGCGAACGCCGACCAGGGCCGGGCCCACCTCTCACCTAGGTGGTCTCCGCCTGCCCTGTCGCTCCGCCTCAAAGTATCAGTCGGGGGTCGTCGGGAACTCAGGCCCACCACTACCTGGACGGAGCCACCTGCCCCTTCAGCCCCCACATCCGAAACACTTGCGGGTACTCAACGAGCCGACCCGACTTTAGTCACCACCTGTATAGTATGTATGAATAGCATATACCCGTAATCAACACCCAACGTGATCATGGCCCGATAGTATAGCATGGCAGACTGACAAGAATGTAGGGCCACTGATGGTAATCTAGCATCCTATACTAAGCATTTAGGATTGCAGGTAAGGTATCAACAGCTGTAGCAACAATTACAGGCTATGCATCAGAATATGATTAACGGAAAGCAGTAGCATGCTACACTACTCTAATGCAAGAAGTAGAGAGAAGAGTAGGCGATATCTGGTGATGAAAAAGGGGGGGCTTGCCTGGTTGCTCTGGCAAGGAAGGGGGGTGGTCGTCGATGTAGTCAATCTCTGGGGTTTCGGCAACGGTCTCGGGGTCTACCGGAAAGAAGTAACGGGGGGGGGCACAATAAATAACAGAGCAAATAAAGCATCACAAAGCATAACAGGGCAATACACGGTGCTAGGTGTGCCCTAACACGGTACGAGGTGATACCGACGAAGGGGGGAAACAACCGGGAAAGTATCCCCGGTGTTAGGCATTTTTGGACTGATGAAACGGAGGGGGATTGTTGCATGTTCGCTATGCTAGGGATGTGTGGCGGACGAACAGGCAGCGTATTCAGACTCGTCTCGTCGTTCTGAGCAACTTTCATGTACAAAACTTTTCCATCCAAGCTATGGATTATTTTCTATGAATTTTCAAAGATTTAACATTTACTGGAATTGACTTATTTAACAGAAAAGGGAATTATGACATCAGCATGATGCAATGCTGACGTCAGCAGGTCGACAGGTCGGCTGATCAGTCAATCCAGACAGGTGGGTCTGGTGGGACCCAATGTCATTGACATGTACTAACAGTGGGGTTAGTTTAATCTAATTAGACTAATAATTGTGCGGGACCTACTGTCAGTGGGTGCTTAGCCATTTAATTAACTAAATTAATTAATTACCTAATTATGTATTTATTTTGAATAGTTTAAAGGAGTGGGGCCCGCATGTCATAGCCATAGGGGCACCCAGTCAGCGTTAACCCAAGTCAACGCGGTCAAAGGGGCCCGCGGGGCCCACAGTCAGTGGCATAGGGCGGGACCCACCGACGCCAAGTCAGTGTGGCGGCCGGAGCAACGCCGGTGACCATTTCAGCGGCGGAGTGTCGCCGGACTTGGCCAGAAAACGCTACGGTGGTCCGTTCGGGTCGTGCTTAGGCTCGTTCGATCGAGCGTTCAACTCCACATACATCTACGGTGGCGGTGCGGCCGGAAATGGCCGGAAACTACGGCGGCGAGTGGCGGAGTGGACACCGGAGTTCGGCCCTCGAGCGAACTGCGGCTAGAGTGCACGGCAGGACTACTGGGAGGCTCTACGGGGTCCTGGCGAGGCCTAGAGCACGGTGGCAAGCTCGGGTGAGCACGACATCGACGAGGACGACGGTGACGAGCTCCGCTGTGGAGTGAGCTTCGGGCGGCGATGGCAGCGGCAGCTACGGTGATGGATCCATGCGGGGAAGCGAGGGGAGAGACGCGGTGGCTCACCGGGAGCCGTAAGGAAGTGGCAGTGTGCTCGGGGAGGCGCGGAGCATCCGGAATCGACGACGATAGACGACGGCGATCCGAGGAAGGAGAAGAAGATGGCGGCAGCGTGGAGGCTTCCCGGTGCATTCGTTCGGCGTAGTCGACGTCGGGGAGCCGTTCGGGCACGTCGGCGGGGCAATCGGGGCACGGTGGCCGCAGGATTGAGCGACGGCGGCGGCGAGCTCTCGGGCAAGCTCGTAGCGGGAGCGATAGAGAGAGCGAGGGGGAAAACTGGGGGTAGCTAGGGTTTCCAGGGGCTCGAGGGTGGCCTTAACCGCGCGGGGGCACGACGGATGGTCGCCGCGTGGCCATCCGCGGCCTGGACGAGCGCCCGGCGGCCATCGAGCTCGGATGAGCAGTAGGAGGAAGAGGGGAACTCCAGGTGGGCTGGGTCGCACCTGTAGCTAGTAGGCCTAAGTGCACAGTAGAACTTAGGCCCCTTTCTATTTTCTTATTTCTTATTTCTGTTTTTCTTTATTTATTATTTTTTCCACACTTTATTTTAGTTTTTTTAAAATACCAAGTTAGCACCTAAATTAGTATCATAAAAATAGGCCACTGCCAAACCTAGTTTGGACCCAAAATAAATTAGTTTAATATTTTTATACTTTTAAGAGCAATTAAATTATTTTTTTAGCCACTGTTTTTAATAAGCTTAGGGCATTTAAACACTTTGTAAAAGGTTGGTTCCACCACCAAAACTAGTTAGGGATTATTTGCCACATGATGAACATTTTAGTTTTAATATCTGAAAACTTTTATTGTTTTCTTGATTTTGAATTTGAATTTGAATCGTTTTCGAACTAACGCAAGATTAGCAACAGTAATTGAAGTGACGTGGCATCATTTGCAGAGGGTTGCTGTAGCTTAATTATCCGGGCGTGACAACACATGACGCATGTCATGGCCTACGACGCTGCTCCGGCGGCTAGTGCCACCATGTCATGACCACCACCAACTCCCACCGCACCCGCGAGAAGATACCCCACCCGCAGGCACCTCCCGGACCACACCCAACCTCGCCTTCCCGGAGCCGCAGCTCCAACCCGCCCTGGGCTAAAATCTGGCCCGCCCGAGCACGCCCCCAGTCGGAACGTCGAGCAAAGTCGGCACGCAACCACGCTCGCCGCCAGTCCGGCCCAAGGAGAATGGAGGCCGGCACCACCTCTTGCGCCGTCTGCAAGAGCGCCATGACCAGATCTGCACACTACTAGGAAAAGGGCTATAGATGAAATTGACACTAATGACGCACCAGACATGTGGTGCGCCATTACTATATACTAATGGCGCACCATGTGTTGGTACGCCATTAGTGTCCAAATACTAATGGCGCACCACATCCATGGTGCGTCATTAGTAAAAATATTTTTTAAAAAATTTTGTTCAAAAATACTAATGGCGCACCGTGGGAGTGGTGCGCCATTACTAGTTGAACTAGTAATGGCGCACCACTCTCATGGTGCGCCATTAGTAAAAAAAATTTAAAACTTTTTTTTTGAATTTGTTTCAAAACTACTAATGGCGCACGGTGGGAGTGGTGCGCCATTACTAGTTGAACTAGTAATGGCGCACCATGCCACGGTGCGCCATTAGTAACTTGGCCACCACTTCCACCGAATGCACCCCCCTGGATCGCCTTTTCAGTTTAAAAAAAATAAAAGAAAATGATGAAAATGTCAAAAAAATAAAAGAAAATAAGTTTCCCATGTGATATGTGGCCTAGTTGTTGGGAAAATTTGCAAATATGAATTTTGACTTCATTTGCAAAATCTCGCGAGAATTTGTAAAAATGGGCATAACTTTTGCATACTAACTCGGATGAAAAAGTTTTTTATATGAAAAATCATCTACTCGAAAAGTTACATCCAAATTTAAAAGGGGGAACCCCGTTAAACATTTTCAAAATCCTCAAAAACCTAACAGAAAAAAAGATACGAGGCTTTTAAGATCTGGAGAGGCAAAAAAATTCAAAAAAATTCAAACTTACTAATGGCGCACCTGCCCATGGTGCGCCATTAGTATCTTCCCTCCTTCAAAATTCAAAATAAGTCAAAAAAATAAAAAAATTACTAATGGCGCACCTGCCCATGGTGCGCCATTAGTATCTTCCCGCCTTCAAAATTCAAAATAAATCAAATTTTTTTTTACTAATGGCGCACCTGCCCGCGGTGCGCCATTAGTATGCCGTATATATGGCTGGTCGTGGTCCTCTCCTCCTTATCTCTTCATTCCACCTCTCCTACACTCCATCTCCTCCTCTCCTCCACTCCATCTTCCCTTCTCTCCTACACCATACTTCTCCTCTCCGGTGACCTCCTCCTCCTCTCTGGCGACCTCCTCCTCCCTCCTCCCCTCCCCTCCCCTCACGGTTTCTTCTCCCTCCTCTCCGGTGAGCTCCTCCTCCCTCCTCTCCTCCCATCCCCTCATGGTTTCTCCTTCCTCCTCTCCGATGCTCCGGTGAACTCCTCTCCAGCGACCTCCTCCTCGTCCTCTCCGGCGATGTAGGCGAGCGCCTCTCCGGTGACCTCCTCCTCCTCCTCTCCGACGAACTCCTCTCCGGCAAAAGACCACGGCAAAAGAACGTACAAGATCCAAAAACAGGAACAAAATTTGAAATAATGTCGTGCCAAAAAACAAGCAAAAAAAACGAGCAAAAAATGGGCAAAAAATCACGATCCAGATCTAGATTCAAAATGGCGCATCACTAATGGCGCATCACTAAACAGTGCGCCATTAGTATGCCCAAGTTACTAATGGCGCATCCCGTTGTCGTGCGCGTATACATGGCCCCTGGGAGGCATACTAATGGCGCACCGTGGCCTATACTAATGGCGCACCAGTGGTGCGCCATTAGTACAAATTACTAATGGCGTGCTAGTAATGGCGCACCAGTGATGCGCCATTAATGGCCAAATTAGGTGCGCCATTAGTAGCGGTTTTTCTAGTAGTGGCAGCCTCCACAACCCCGAGAGTAGACGCCCCCACCGAGGAGTCGCAACAGCCGACGGCCACCGGGCCTAGCCACAGCCAACAACGCCTCCAAGCTCCCCCGACCCTCCCACGTGTCCCCTTCAGATCTAGACACCCACGTAACCATGAAGGGAAGGGAGATCGACCACGCCGCCCAACGCCTCCACGACGGCACGCCGACGCACATCGCAGCCTCCCTGAGCGCACCGCCCGATGAGAAGCGATGCCACACCGCCGCACTAAATACACCCGCAAACACCACCACACCAGATCCACATGTAGACGCCACCGCCATGCTCTCGCACGCCCCAATGCACACGCACCCTACCAGCACAGCTGCACGGGTCACCGCCGTTGTGCCCTCCATCACAGCGCCGCGCCTCGCGTCGATCCACCACATCCCGCGCCATGGGGCACCAAACGGGAAGGAGGGAGTAGCCCCCCTCCTCCGCTATCGCCCGACTTTGTTCGGTGCCGCCACCCGGCGGTAGCGAGGGAGAGGAGGCGAGGAGGTGGTCGGAGCTGGCGGTGCACTAGGGGCCGCCCGGTCTCTCACAGGAGAGAATCAGGTGAAGAACACCAAGATGCGCTAATTCCCTTCTTTCCAGTCTCCTGAAAACTAGCTTTACTACTCATTATTTCATACTTCCTCCGTTCCATAATATAGTGTAAAAAACGTTATTATATTATGGGATGGAAGGAGTATATGATAGCAGCGTGAGGACCTCCTGTTCTCTGGTTGATGTCATTGACCACCGCCTGGCGAAAGTGCATTCCGATGCCACTACGAAATTCTGAATGCCGAGGTCTTCCATCACTGCAAGAGACTCCCTGCAAGTGAAAGTTTTCAAGATCACTGGATCATTTACTCCTTGAAACACCATTGCATAAGACCCCAAATATAAGCCAATATGGTCTCTGCAGACTACGGCCACTGCACCCCCGTATCTATTCCGAGCAACCACTCCATCGGCAATTAGTTTGAACGACTTTTTTGGTGGAGGGAGCCACCGTTCTGTGAATTCCACGCGAGCTCGGGTGGATGCCTGTTGTACTGCAACTTTTGGTAGTTGCTCGAGCTCATTAATATAGGAGTTCACAAACGGACGCAGAGTTTCTGCTCCTGGGCTCATCTGCACCAGCATTTAGAAAAAAAAATTCAAAATATTTTTTTTCAAACAAATTTATTTTTTTGTGGTAGATAATTTGATGCGTAAGGTCTGCTTCAAATTTCAACTGATTAGGACATCTAAGCAGCTCTCGGAAAAGAAAAACAAATCCAGGGTTTATAAAAAGGTTTACTGTTCACGCACTGTTCTGAGCCGATTTGTCTTTTTTGTCGAGAGCTGCTCAGGTGTCCAAATGCGTTGAAATGTGGAGTGGACCTCACACATCAAATTATCTACCACACAAAAACTAATTTTTTTGAATTTTTCTAATATTTATTTTGATTTTTTTCTAAACGGGAGTAGATAAGGCTGGGCACCGAGTTGGATTTCCGTTCACAAAAGCAATAATTCGGAAAGGGCTCCGAAACACGGCCTCATGGATAGCTTTCCGACGAGCATATCAAACTGACCAAAGTGTCACCACCATCTTGGTGAACGTGTCATGACTCAGGGTATCATACAACTCAAACATCCAATTTTTTGCACTTGGTTCATCGTGTGTTGTTATATGTGAAACAAGATTATCATCGGAAAGAGCCTATATGCATGACATAGTGCACTACATAAGCATGCGACCTGTTGTGATGTGAGCTTCGCTGGGCTGATGCTTTGGTGCGAGACCTCTCCCCTCAAGCGCTCGTGACCATGGGTCGGGCCCAGCGCGTGAGTACACGCGCACATCTAGGGAGCTAGCGCATGTTTCTTCTTTGTTTTTCACATTTTTGTTTTTTTACTTTTGTTTATATTTCAAAATATTCAAAGTATATGTATTTTAAAAATCACTTTGTATACTTTTTGAAAATAATAATAATCATACATTTTAAAAAATGTTTAACGTGTATACAAAATGTTTCGAATGTATAAGAAAAATGTATGATGTGTACGAAAAAAGTGGACATCAAAACATATATTCAAAAAAAAGTTAATCATGTATATGAAAAATGTAAACCCATATAGAATATGTGTCAAATTTATACAAAAATGTACAATGTATATGAAAACAATAGGCATCCGAACATATATATGAAAACAATGTTAATAATGTATTTCAAATATGTTAAACATGTATTAAAAATGTTCTTCATGAATATGTATATTGCAGGATGTGTAATAAAAATGTAGACATGTGTTAAAACGGAGAAAAATAAAAACAAAGAAAATCGAGAGAAAGAGAAAACAAGAAAACAAAGAAAACCAGTGAAAAGAAGAAAAGGAAACAAAAAGAAAACCAAGAAAGAAAATAAGAGAGGAAAAAAGCGAAACTCACACAACAGCGATCACACCGAAAGAACAAATGCACGACCGAAAAACACACTACTGGGCCAACCCATATGCGTGGGTGCCGTGGGGCCCTTCAGGCGAGGGGAGCTACCATCACACTATAAGTGAGATGTAGCTCTGGTTCTGATGCTTGTGCAGTATTGCTCAATGTTGGTCAACAGTTCTAGGTTGGGCTATGTGTAATTTTTTTCTCCAATGCTGGGCGGGCCATGGACCAGGTCGGCCGCATTGTAGCTCCATGAGTACTAACATGAAGTCACCCACTTGCTCAGGTGCATCAGAATATTTGGGATAAGATGAAGGTTTATGACCAGATTGAATGGAGTTATTTGAGAGAAATGATGCTCAAACAGGTGTTTTCAGAGAAGTGGGTGGACATTGTCATGGTCAGCTCTATTTCTTTTTAGTGCTATTTAATGAACATAAGCTCAAGCAATTTAAATCTGCACGGGGTATTCAGCAGGAAGATTCTATTTCACCCTATCTCCTTTTGTTGGCGATAGAGAGCCTTTCGTGCCTCTTGAAATCCATAAATTAGTCATCCAGTCTCAGTGGCATACGAGTGGCTACATTGGCCCCCTCGGTGAATCACTTGTTGTTTGTAGATGGTAGCTTATTGTTATTTAAAGCAAACAAATATGGGGTATAGGAAATATCAAACCTGTTAGAGGCTTATGGAAGAGCGTGAGGACAACGAGTTAACAAGGAGAAATCATGTATATTTTTTAGCAAAGGGTGCCCTAAAGATATCATGCTTTTGGTAAAAATATTCTACATGTCCCAATTGAACAATTAAATGAGACGTATTAAGGAAAGTCATCGGGTGTGGGGGCTCCCAAGAATGGGGAGTTCAAATACTTGAAAGACTGCCTATGGAGCAAGGTTAGAGGATGGGTTGAAAAAACTATGTCAGCAGCGACAATGGATGTGCTAATCAAATCTGTTGCCTTGGCAATTTTTGTTTACTCTATGTCCTGTTTCAAGCTACTAAGAGGCTTATGTGAGCATTTAACCTCATTGATTAGATCTTTTTGGTGGGGAAGCACGGGAGGTCAGGGAAAGCCTTGTTGGGCGGCATTGGATACACTAACAATGGTGAAATATATGGGTGGATTGGGATTCAGAGACTTTGAAATTTTTAGTCTAGCCCTTCTCGCAAGGCGTATATGGATATTAAAAGCAATCTATCACCAGACATCATCTATTTTAGAGGCTCGGCTTAGGAGTCACACCTAAAAAATCTGACATGCAATCGTATAAGGGAGAGATACTTTGCAGCAAGGGCTCATCCGATGTATTGATAATGGTGCATCAACTAATATCTAGAGAGAGAATTGGATTCCCAGGAATGATATAATGAGACCAATTGTTTCTTTAACTCCTGACCCACCCCGACTATTTTCAGAATTGATCAACACTCAAAATTCAATGTGGAATAGGGAGATCATTGAGAAAACTTCCCTACCTTTTTATGCTATGACCATTTTACAAATACCAATCTATATGAGAGTTGTTAAAGATTCCTGGTCATGGAAGTAGAGAATCCATGAATTTTAAGTGTATGGCTGGCTTATGATAGTTGCCACAAAGAAAAGAAGGGAAGATTGGTTGGAAGAAAGGTTGGGGTCATATACTATTTACGCTTATGTGAAATCTCGCTCAAAACTTTGGAAGGTACTTGTTCTAGCAAAATTGAAGGTCTTTATGTGGCGCTTAACACAACACACCTTACCCACTGAAGATGTCTACAAGCACATAAATATGTCGATAGTTGATCGGTGTTTTGTTTGTGGCATGCAAGGTTCTTCGCAGCATAGGCTTATTAAATGCTTGTTAGCTCGATGTGTATGAACATTAGTGACCAGGAACTTATGGAGCATATGATGAGGACCATAGAACCGATAGCGAGAAATTGCCTTTTCTCTATGATGGAGGTGCTTACTGATGAAGAATTAACTCGCTTGACAGTGACATTGTGGGCTATTTGGACAACAACTGGGAGCTCATTCATGAAGGAATTAATCAAAGTCTAGTGTCAACGCATCACTTTGTAATGAGATTAATTGTGGAGCTAGATTAGATCAATGAGCCAAGAAATCCACATGCGGTAATAACCCCCCCCCCCCCAAGTTTAGTTGCAAGAAAAGTGGATCCCTGCAATCAGAAGGCAGTGTTAAAATAAACGTGGATCTAGGGGTCTCAGATGATTGTAATATCGGTGGTGTAGGAGATATGCCCTAGAGGCAATAATAAATGCTATTACTTATCTCCGTGTTCATAATTATGTTTATGTCCCATGCTATAACTGCTATGGTTCTCGAGTCTGCAATAACACAAGGCTCGGAAGAAGACTCATATGCACGTGTGGAATAATAAACAGTAAGAAGTATTCCTAGTATGGCCTCTAAGACTAGCTCAAGTGTTGCATGATGATTCTGTTTTCCTGGTCATGGGCATGTCTATGCCAGCAACTTTGAGGGCACAATGTTAAGAGAATATTTGTGTTGAATCGACGCGGATTGATGTTATGCTATGAGATTCGTTCGACACAAGTTAATGGTACATAACACAAAGATGGTTAACGTTTGCATAATTCCTTAGACCATGAGAGTATCGAGTTTCTTCATACTTGCTTCATGAACTTTGGGGTTTGTTAAACATCATTCGTAAATGGGTGGCTCTTACGGCGGCTTGCGGGTTCATGGAAAAGTGTGTCAAGTAACTTGATAGCTCAAGATTGGGATTTGCTCCTCTGATGATGGAGAGATATTCTCGGGCCCTCTCGGTGTTACGGTATCCATCATCGTCTGGCCAGACACAGTGTGATTTGATCATAGGGATGCCGCAACACGGAAACGAGAAAAGAGAACAAAGCCGGTAACGAGGTAACTAGCATAGTGGACAAGTCGTTGATCCATGGGGATGCAAGTAAATCTCACCTCGGGTATTTGTAACATATCACGAAGCAACAGGAATAGCACACGGCAACTGGAGGTTCACTCGAATATTCACTCGTGTGGGTATAGGGGTCAATATGGGTGTCCACGGCTCCGATGTTGATCATTGATCGGAAGGGGTTCGAGGTCATGTCTATACTTCACCGAACCTATAGGGTCACACACTTAAGGGTCATCTATCTGCTGAATACTAGACACGGAGTCTGAGAGAAAGTCACCGGAGAAGTTTCACAGACAACGAAAGAGTTCCGGAGAGAGAACACCGAAAGAGTTTCGGTAAAACCGAAAAGTTGTTTAGGAATGTATTATTAGGTCAAAATGGTTTCGGCACTCGCCTGGAAATTCTTAAAGGGCCCTAGAATTGGTCTGGGAACTTTTGGGAATTTTCAGAGAGAAAAACCGAAAATGTTCTGGAGCTACCGTAACCGCCGTTGTTGCTTTTCGTTGATAAAAATCACCACAGCGGAAATGTTTCGTATCATGGCCAGAATAATTTTAGAGGGTGCCGGAAATGTTCTAGGACCTTTCAGAATTTTTCAGAAAAAATGTTTCGCGGAAAGCATCTTGTCTCAGCACGAGGGGACAAGATCCCACGAATCGAGGGTTACATGTTTGCTGGCTTTTTGTCTAGGGAGCACCCATGTTTCTAGGAGACATGTTGGTGGATTTTGCCCCCCCCCATGGGAGGGGGCAAGCTTGTGGCTGGCCAAGGGGGTGCCTCCATGGTGTCCCCTTGGTGCCCCACTTGAGTTACCATTTCACCCTTCATGTGGGACATGTAGCATGGGTGTTTTGGTATTTCCTCCACCACCCCACCCCTTGCCTTGGCCTATAAAAGGAGGAGAAGGGGCTGCCATTCTCCTCATCCCTTCTCACATACAAGTGCCATGCAATGATCTGGCTTCTCTCTCCCTCCCCGCGAAATAGTTTCGTAGAGCCGAAAGGCTGTCTGGGTTCTGGCAGGAACTAGTTCTGGACGGCGAAGCCCTGCCGGATAGATGACACCATATGTGTGCAACTCTGTAGAGATATCGTAGTTTTGGTCTTAGTTCATGAGTGCCTCCCGAAGGGCTGTCCGAGTGACCGTTCGAGTTTCGAAGGTCCTCCCGAAGGGCTGTCAGCGACACCGTCCGGGGGGCTATTCGACCGCCTCCCGGAGGGCTGTCTGAGGAGCAGATGAGGGTATACATCCTCGCGGTTGGGAGGTTGTAAATCCTAGCTGCGGGGATCTGCACCGCCGACCATCTTTGACTCTACTTCCCGCTGCGCTACGAGTCGGTAACGAAAAAGATCATACCATGTATGCAGTCTCCATAGTGGTCCTGGGCTGGTGCGTAGGTCAGAATTTTTTTGTTTTCTGCTGCGTTACCCTACAGTGGCATCAAGAGCCGTGCTATGCGTAGATGCAGGTTTCGATCTAGAATACATGGAGATGTATGGGTATTGCATAATATAATTGGGTAGTCGATGAGATATATTGCGGAAAATTATTTATGCGGGTGATAGATGAAATCTGTTACCCGACGTTCTTGTTGCTTCCCTAGAATTTGCGTTTGCTCAATCTTGAGACAACACGGTGGAATTTGACAAAGTTCTGGCAATCCATGATCCTGATTGATCACGGAAGTGCTATCAGTTCTTTGGGTTCTGCCGTAGTCAAAAGAAAGATGAAATTCACAGATGAAAGGGCATTGCAGATATGATCTGCACGGGGGTGATGCTTATGACGAAGTTTAGTATGGGGCTCGAGATTTAATTATCTCATGTTTCATACACCCGGAGATGTTAATCTAGCAACTTTAATAATCATACTTGATGATAAAACATTGGTAGCTGCGGTTTAAGTCAAAACCTTAGAAGCCACGTAAAATAAAATTTTGCATAAACCGATTAGAGGTGTCTAACTTGGTTTTGCAGGATGTGCGTGTGATGTGGTATAGAAATGCTCATATTCAATTTGATTATGTATGAGATGACTATATGATGTAATTAACATGACTTGCATGTCGTGATTTGGCATGATGGTTGGAGCCATATGATTGCCACTTTAATGACCTGCGTGTCAACCTTAAGTAATGCACTTATTTTATTAGCTATAGAGATAGCAATATTATCTGGTGCATCGACAAGGTGGTGGCGATCTTCGTGAAGGTGAACACCGACGCGAATGCTGAAGACGAAGAAATGAAAGACTTCTCCGTCAGAAAGGGCTATACCATATCATGCTATTATGAATTGGCTGAGATGTTTATCCCTTATGATGCACCCTTCTTGATTGCGCGTTAGTCGCTTTTTATTAGGGTGATCTCTCACTAAAATATCAAGTTGTTAGTGTTCTCCCAAGTGTAGCACCGTCACGGCACCTATCTTTTCGGGGTGCGCCATGGATGCATGGGTACGAACGATTAGAGAAGTGTGAGGCGGGTGAGGCCAGACCTGGCAGCAAGATCACTTGGTTGTCTTGACGTTCATGCCAGGATCATCCTGAGCTCGGAACACACACATCGAAAGATGAGCAAGAGTCACATAGAGATGTGATCGGCAAGTTGGCCTACCGATTAAAATTCCCGTTATGAGATGATGATTCTATGGCGATGAATTGAAGTCTGGATCTTGTATCACTCAAAATTAATTATGAGAGATATTGATTTGAGTGGGAGCGCACTGTTGAATTAACATGTTTAATTCTTAGTGCAATTAATTATGAACACTGTCTAAGTGTTTCTTGCAAAATAGTTATAGAATAATGGCTCACGTTTCCACCTTCCCTGTTAAAATTGAATAGCTATTAAATATCTGGTTAAAACTTTATGATTGGTAACGTAATGTGAGGATTGTCCTCAAAAGTGCCGAGAAGGACTTTGTCCTATCGCATGCTTTTCGTATCCTCTCGCTAATACTATGGATCATGTGACTCTCGTCCTTCGATCCAAAAGCTAGAATTCTGTTACGGTCAAGTGGAATATGTTTGCTTCCATGAAACCCAAACTTCAAAAGTTGGGATAGTTATATGATATTCATGGAACTGAAAATTATTTTCAGATACAAACAAAGCAATGTTTGTTTGCAAGTATTAGTAAAAGTGTTTACTATGCATTTGACTGTCGGGAAAGGGATCTAGAAGAACGCCTGTCATATAATGAAAGGTGAAAAAAGGGCAACCTGGTGCATGTAGCTCCCGCTTGCGCAGGGTCCAGGGAAGGGTCCGACCACTTTGGGTCTATAGTACGCAGCCTTTCCCTACATTTCTGTAAGAGGCTGTTTCCAGGACTTGAACCCATGACCTCATGGTCACAAGGCAGCAGCTTTACCACTGCGCCAAGGCTCCCCTTCTGTCATATAATGAAAGGTGAATAAAACAAAAACTTAAAGAGAAAGGAAGTGTCCAAAGGGTGTTAGTATGACTTACACGCCTAGGAAGTCCGGGGCTAACGCCACTCTTAAGTTGGGTGCTTCGTTTGCGATTAGGAGAAATACTAAAAGTTAAACTGTTAGAAGTATAAAGGCAGAAAGAAAGATGACTAGAATATCCAGCTCATGTATGAATGTCATACAAGTTTTTGATGTATAGTAGGTTGGTCAAAGATATAGTTCTTGGGAATTATGGTTAAACATGTTAATCACTAATTCTTGGGTATTGTGAGTTAATCACAAAGATACCCGCTCGATTGCATTCTGTTGTGAATCAATGTAAGAGCTACCATGGCCTAAAAATACTAGCCAAAAATGAGGTTAAGGTATACACAGGGAACATAGTAAATGTTACTATACCTTCCATCGATGTATTGCCGTCTGAATTTATTTTCATAATTCATTTAGAGTTTTACAAACTCTAGCCCATTGCATAAAGTATCTTGCAAGAAGGTTGTTCATAAGAGAACTTTTTATGTTCGATGTTATGAATAACACAAGGGCCATACTTTCATTATGAATGAGATGTATGTTATGAATATTGATAATAATACAATACCTCTGGTTTACTTTCATAATTCATTTTAGAGTTTCATACACTCTAGCCCATTGCACAATGTTTGTTGCAAAATAGTTGTTCATAAAACCAACAATTGTTGTTAAGTATTATGAATAACATGAAGGGTCATGCTTCCATCCAAGATGGGATGTATGTTATGAATATTGATGGTAATATGATACATCCATAACGTTGACGCTAAATGTCGCGAGACTATGAGAATACCACACATGTGTGGCACTGCATTTGGTCACATTGGAGAAACCCGCATGGAAAAATTCCATTATGATGGATTTTGAAGTCGTTTGATTTTGAATCATCTGACACTTGCAACTTTCCTCCGAAAAGTGAAGTGACTGAAATACCGTTCACAGGCCATAAGGAACGAGCAACAAACTTATTGGTGATCATACATTTTGATGTGTGTAGTTCAATAAATGTTGTTGCAAGTGGTGGATTCATTTATCTTCAGAAATGACTCAAGTAGATATATGGATATTTACTTGATGAGACGTAAGTCCGGATCTTTTGAAATAATTCAGAAGGTTTTCAAAAATGAAGTAGAAGTTATTGTAACAAGAAAATTATGTTTCTGCAATTTGATTGCACAAAGGAATATTTGAGTTACATGTTTAGCGAATGTCTGATGAGTTGTGAAAGGGGTTTCATAACTTGCACCTCCCGGAACACCACTGCAAGTGGAAAGTCCGTGGAGATGTAATCTAACCATTTATGACATGGTAAGGTCAAAGATGACATAAATAAATTTGCCATTATCCCTTTTAAAGTGATGCTTTAGAGACTGCGGCTTTTACACTGAAAAGAGCTACATCGGGTCTGTTGAAATGAAGCCATGGTATGGTATGCCCAACCATGTTATATCTTTTCTTAACATTTGGAATATGGGGCTTGTGTAAAAGGTTACAAACCTAATCCAAATCAGACAAGTGCTACTTTGTAGGTTATACCAAAATGTTGGGTATTCCTCCCTCACTATACTGAGGCAAATAGTTTTGCCGCGAAACGGTGTGCTTTTAAAGAGAGTGGTTCTTTCAAAAAAGGTGAGTGGGAGAATAGTGCAACTCGATGAGATAAACAATATCTTCGTCATCAGATCAAAGGAAAGAGACCTTGGAAGTAATTCCAGAGTTTCCTACTGCGATTGATACGGAAGTCTCTACAATAAAATGTATGAACTTCAGTCGAACTTGTAGCTGAACCACGTAGGCAAGGCTCGTGCAAACCTCTCAGGTGCGCAAACGAGATATTGTTGTTATACAACATTATACCTACGATACACAAGGAAGCGTTGATGGGCCCTGACTCTGGAATTGGCTAAATGCCAATACAACCCGAGTTAGTTTCCATATAAGTGATTCAAGATTAAAACCTTGATACACCTTTCGGAAGACTTAAGAGTCTAACGAATATTTATGGAACTTAAAACTGATACGGATAAAAATGTTTTATCCATAAAGCTCGACTTGTTGAAATAACAAGTTCAAGAGTTGACTACAATGAGGTTGTTTTCATCGTAGCGATTCTTAAAGTCGGTTCAGGTTGAACTAGCAATTAATACATATTTCAATCATGAGATATGAAACATGGATGACAATAGGATTTCCATTTGATGGAAATGAAACCAACGACTTGCATGTGTTACAGTCCAAGGCATTTTGTCTATCCAGAGGATGCTAGTAAGGGTGCAAACTTCAGAGTTCTAGCGATGGACAGAAGAGAGCAAAATGGAGTTTGAATCTTCGTGCTTTGATGAAACGGTCAAAGGGTTCTGACTTCATCAATGGGTAACGAAGATGCTTGTAATTGAATAAAGTAAGTGTGAGCGTAATAATATTTCTAAAAACCTTGTGTGCTTGACACATTGTTAATTAGAAATAAATTTCTTAACACGAATTAGGACTTCATTTGAAAATAGTTTTTTTGATGAAGTGCTTAGGCTAAATAGCCTCAATATTAGGCATAATGATCTATGGCGATAGATTTACCTAATAGGGCTAAGCAATGAATACATATTGACAAGGTGCTAAAACCTTTTAGCGTTTAAAACCGCCAAGGAGTGATTCTTGCCGGAGTCACATGGACGAGTTTTTTGCAAGACTTGGTGTCCCAAAACACTGATGAGCAAAATACATGATGCAGATTCCACACACTTTTGTGTTTGGATTAATCATGTACTCCATGGTATGTAAAACAACCAGATATGTCCGATACTCCCAAGGTGTTGCGAGTATGGATACTAAAGTGATCAAAGTACTGATTGTGGGACAACAGTGAATGATGTCATTGAGTACTAGAGTAAGTACTGATGATATGGTTTCTCGCAAGCGGAGATCATGAAGAGTTCGTTGTAAAATGTTACATCGATACAGTCTTCATCTTTTCTCCATGCGATTTTTGTTTTAAGTTAAGGGTTTTGTGTAATACACAATATGGTGGCACGGTAGTTGGAAATTGTTCCCAACAGGATACTGTGGCGAATTCTATAACAAATGACTAAGTATGTTGACGCTTTAGAAGCGACAAACAAGATGTTGAATCATATAGTTCATTCATGAACTTAGTATGGTTCCAAGATGGCTTTTGTCAATTGGACACTACTGTAGGTAGTTTACCCACAACCCAGTCTGAGGAATCCATGTTCGACCTGTGATTCACATACATAAAAGCAATGTCCGCACAAAATATGAATTTTGTGAAAGCGTGAAAACGCGAGGATATGCAGAGATAGACACGGAACTGAAGGTGTCAGATCCGATGGAAATCAGGATATACCACATGCAAAGCAGTTTTTACACCGGTATGCCATAGGTGTAAAGTGCATTAGCATTAACTAGATTATTGACTCTAGTGCAAGTGGGAGTCTGTAGGAGATATGCCCTAGAGGCAATAATAAATGCTATTACTTATCTCCATGTTCATAATTATGTTTATGTTCCATCTATAACTGCTATGGTTCTCGAGTCTGCAATAACACGAGGCTCGGAGGAAGACTCATATGCACGTGTGGAATAATAAACGGTAAGAAGTATTCCTAGTCTGGCCTCTAAGACTAGCTCAAGTGTTGCATGATGATTCTGTTTTCCTGGTCATGGGCATGTCTATGCCAGCAACTTTGAGGGCACAATGTTAAGAGAACATTTGTGTTGAATCGACCCAGATTGATGTTATGCTATGAGATTCATTTGTCACAAGTTAATGGTACATAACACAGAGATGGTTAACGTTTGCATAATTCCTTAGACCATGAGAGTATCGAGTTTCTTCATACTTGCTTCATGAACTTTGGGGTTTGTTAAACGTCATTCGTAAATGGGTGGCTATTATGGCGGCTTACGGGTCATGGAAAAGTGTGTCAAGTAACTTGATAGCTCAAGATTAGGATTTGCTCCCCCGACGATGGAGAGATATTCTCGGGCCCTCTCGATGTTACGGTATCCATCATCGTCTGGCCAGACACAGTGTGATTTGATCACAGGGATGCCGCAACACGGAAACAAGAAAAGAGAACAAAACCGGTAACGAGGTAACTAGCATAGTGGACAAGTCGTTGATCCACGGGGATGAAAGTAAATCTCACCTCGGGTATTTGTAACATATCACAAAGCAACATGAATAGCACACGACAACTAGAGGTTCACTCGAATATTCATTCGTGTGGGTATAGGGGTCAATATGGGTGTCCACGGCTCCGATGTTGAGCATTGATCGGAAGGGGTTCGAGGTCATGTCTATACTTCACCGAACCTATAGGGTCACATGCTTAAGGGTCATCTATCTGCTGAATACTAGACAGGGAGTTTGAGAAAAGTCACCGGAAAAGTTTCAGAGACAACGGAAGAGTTCCGGAGAGAGAACACCAAAAGAGTTTTGGTAAAACCGAAAAGTTTTTTAGGAATATATTATTAGGTCAAAATGGTTTCGACACTCGCATGGAAATTCTTAAAGGGCCCCAGAATTGGTCTGGGAACTTTTGGAAATTTTCGGAGAGAAAAAACAAAAATGTTCTGGAGCTGCCGTAACCGCCGTTGTTGCTTTTCGCTTATAAAAACCACCACACCAGAAATGTTTCGGATCATGCCCAGAATAATTTTAGAGGGTGCCGGAAATTTTTTGGGACCTTCTGAAATTTTTCAGAAAAAATGTTTTGCAGAAAACATCTTGTCTCAGCACGAGGGGACAAGATCCCATGAATCGAGGGTTACATGTTTGCTGGCTTTTTGTCTAGGGAGCACCCATGTTTCTAGGAGACATGTTGGTGGATTTTGCCCCCCCCCATGGGAGAGGGCAAGGTTGTGGCTGGCCAAGGGGGTGCCTCCATGGTGTCCCCTTGGTGCCCCACTTGAGTTACCATTTCACCCTTCATGTGGGACATGTAGCATGGGTGTTTTGGTATTTCCTCCACCACCCCACCCCTTGCCTTGGCCTATAAAAGGAGGAGAAGGGGCTGCCATTCTCCTCACCCCTTATCACATAAAATTTCCATGCAATGATCTGGCTTCTCTCTCCCTCCCCACGAAATAGTTTGGTAGAGCCGAAAGGCTGTCTGGGTTCCGACAGGAACTAGTTCTGGACGGCGAAGCCCTGCTGGATAGATGACACCATATGTGTGCAACTCTGTAGAGAGATCGTAGTTTCGGTCTTAGTGCATGTGTGCCTCCCGAAGGGCTGTCCGAGTGACCGTTCGAGTTTCGAAGGTCCTCCCGAAGGGCTGTCTACGACACCGTGGGGGGGGCTATTCGACCGCCTCCCGGAGGGCTGTCTGAGGAGCAGATGAGGGTATACATCCTCGCGGTTGGGAGGTTGTAAATCCTAGCTGCGGGGATCTGCACCGCCGATCGTCATGGACTCTACTTCCTGTTGCGCTACGAGTTGGTAACAAAAAAGATCAAACCATGGATGCAGTCTCCATATTGGTCCTGGGCTGGTGCGTAGGTCAGAAATTTTTTGTTTTATGCTGCGTTACCCTATAGGTGGTGCAACCGTAGTCCTTCATGACTGTGAGGGCTCATGTCTGGGATCATCAATCCTTGTGACGCAGGCCTCCTTTGTTGGAAATATACCCTAGAGGAAATAATGATTGTATTATTATTTATTCCAAGTTTATATTAATTTTTATATTCTGCGCTATAAATGTTATGGTTCTCGAACTTGCAAAAACTGAGAGGTTCAGAGGAAAACTCATATGGACGTGAAGAGTTATAAACGGTGAAATAAGATTTCCTAGTCTTGCCTCTAGGACTAGCTCAAGTGTTGCATGATGGTTCTGTTTTTTTATCATGGGCATAGTTAATTGTAATGATGATGTCGACAACATTGAGGGCACGAAGGTAGTAGAACATTCGCGTTGAATTGATCCAAGTTGCATTTTATACTTAGAGATGATTTCATCAGAACTCTATAGCCAATAACTTCAACGTATGCACAATTCCTTTGACCATGAGAGTATCGAGTCACTCCATACTGGATGGTGCACTTTGGGGTTCTAACGTCATCCATAACAGGATGATCATAACACTAACTTAGAGGTTCATTAGAAATGTATGATGAGGGAATAGATATATCGAGACTGGGATTTGATATTGCAGTGATGGAGAGATATTAGTAATGCCCTCTCAGTGTGATGACATTCATCATCATTTGTCCAGACACAACATGACTTGCTCACGGGGATGAAGAAAGATGAGAATGAGAAAAGACAACAAAACCGTGAACAACAAAACTAGTATAGTGAGCGTGTGTTTGACTCACGGCGATATTGATATATCTCACTTTGGGTTTTGAAAAGTATCACAAAGCAACCGGACATCTCGGACAATAATTCAAAATACATTATATTGATAATATCGTGAAGATCAAGAATAGATGAACGATTAAAAAATTCTCAATCTCGTGATGAGTATGGATAGAGTTATTGATACATCTCAAACATATCTATAATTTATGAAGTATTCATGCCATGTTTATAACAATTTTATATGGTTTTAGTATGATTTGCATGGAACTAACCTGGACTGACGCTGTTTTTAGCAGAACTACCGTGGTGTTGTTTTTGGTGCAGAAATGAAAGTTCTCCAAATGAGTTGAAACTTTTTGACGATTCTTTTGGAACAAAAGAGACCCCCGAAGCTTCGATTCGTGGAAGGACCAAAAGGTGAAGGAGTAGGGCACAAGACACAGGGGCGTGCTAGGGGGCCCAGGCGCGTCCCGATGGGTTGTGCTCACCTCGAGGCCCATCTTCGCATGATTCCAACGATGAAAAATCCTATAAATAGAGAAACCATCAGAAATAACCCTAGATCAGAAGTTCCACTGCCCAAGCCACTGTAGCCATGAAAAAACAATCTAGACCCCGTTCCAGCACCCTGCCGAAGGGGGAAATCATCACTGCTGATCATCTTCATCATCCCGGCGGCCACTATGATTAGGTGGGAGTAGTCCACCCTCGGGTTTGAGGGTTTGTGAAGGACATATGCCCTAGAAGCAATAATAAAGTTGTTATTTATATTTCCTTACATCATGATAAATGTTTATTATTCATGCTAGAATTGTATTAACCGAAAACTTAGTACATGTGTGAATACATAGACAAACAGAGTGTCCCTAGTATGCCTCTACTAGACTAGCTCATTAATCAAAGATGGTTAAGTTTCCTAGCCATAGACATGAGTTGTCATTTGATGAACGGGATCACATCATTAGAGAATGATGTGATGGACAAGACCCATCCATTAGCTTAGCACTATGATCGTTTAGTTTATTGCTATAGCTTTCTTCATGACTTATACATGTTCCTATGACTATGAGATTATGCAACTCCCGAATACTGGAGGAACACTTAGTATGCTATCAAATGTCACAATGTAACTGGGTGATTATAAAGATGCTCTACAGGTGTTTGTGATGGTGTTTTTTGAGTTGGCATAGATCGAGATTAGAATTTGTCACTCCGATTGTCGGAGAGGTATCTTTGGGCCCTCTCGGTAATGCACATCACTATAAGCCTTGCAAGGAATGTGACAAATGAGTTAGTTACAGGATGATGCATTATGGAACGAGTAAAGAGACTTGCCGGTAAGGAGATTGAACTAGGTATGATGATACCGACGATCGAATCTCGGGCAAGTAACATACCGATGACAAAGGGAACAATGTATGTTGTTGTGCGGTTTGAACGATAAAGATCTTCGTAGAATATGTAGGAACCAATATGAGCATCCAGGTTCCGCTATTGGTTATTGACTGGAGCTATGTCTCGGTCATGTCTACATAGTTCTCGAACCCGTACGGTCCGTACGCTTAACGTTCGGTGACGATTTGTATTATGAGTTATGTGATTTGATGACCGAAGTTTGTTCGCAGTCCCGGATGAGATCACGGACATGACGAGGAATCTCAAGATGGTTGAGATGTAAAGATCGATATATTGGAAGGCTATATTCGAACATCGAAAAGGTTGTGAGTGGTTCGGGTATTTTTCGGAGTACTAAAGAGTTACAGGAATTCGCCGGGGGAAGCATTGGGCCTTCATGGGCCTTAGTGGAAAAGAGAGGAGGGTCACAAGGGGAGGCTGCGCGCCCCCATGGGCTGGTCCAAATTGGACTAGGGAGGGGGCGGCGCCCCCCTCTTTCCTTCCCCCTCTCATCTCCTTCCTTCTTCTCCTACATGGACTAGGAAAGGGGGAAACCTACTCCTACTAGGAGTAGGAATCCCCCCTTGGGGGCGCCCCTTGTGGTCGGCCCTCCTCCTCCTCCTCCTCCCCTCCTTTATATATGGGGGAGGGGGAACCCCATAGACACACAAGTTGATCTTTAGCCGTGTGTGGTGGACCCTCTATAGTTTTCCACCTCGGTTATATTGTCGTAGTGCTTAGGCGAAGCCCTGCGTCGGTAACTTCATCATCACCATCAACACGCCGCCGTGCTGACAGAACTCACCCTCGGCCTCAGCTGGATCAAGAGTACGAGGGACGTCACCGATCTGAACGTGTGCAGATCGCGGAGGTGCCGTGCATTCAGTACTTGATCGGTTGGATCGCGAAGACGTTTGACTACATCAACCGCGTTACTTAACGCTTCTGCTTTCGGTCTATGAGGGTACATGGACACACTCTCCCCGCTCGTTGCTATGCTTCTCCTAGATAGATCTTGCGTGATCGTAGGAAATTTTTAGAAATACTATGTTCCCCAAGAGTGGCATCCGAGCCAGGTATATGCGTAGATGTTATATGCACGAGTAGAACACAAAGGACTTGTGGGCGTGGGTATATACATATTGCTTGCCGTCACTAGTTGTTTCTTGATTTGGCGGTATTGTTGGATGAAGCGGCCCGTATCGACATTACATGACCGCGTTCATGAGACTGGTTCTACCGACGTGCTTTGCACACAGGTGGCTGGCGGGTGTCAGTTTCTCCAACTTTAGTTTAATCGGATTCAATGAACAAGGTTCTTTCTGAAGATCAAAAAGCAATCACTATACCACATTGTGGTTTTGATGCGTAGGTAAGAACGGTTCTTGCTAGAAGCCCGTAGCAGCCACGTAAAACTTGCAACAACAAAGTAGAGGACGTCTAACTTGTTTTTGCAGGGCATGTTGTGATGTGATATGGTCAAGAGACAATGAGATATAAATTGTTGTATGAGATGATCATGTTTTGTTAAAGTTATCGGCAACTAGCAGAAGCCTTATGGTTGTCTCTTTATTGCATAAGATGCAAGCGCCAAATAATTGCTTTACTTTATCGCTATGCGATAGCAATAGTTGCAAAAGCAATAGTTGGCGAGATGACCATGTGATGACACGTTGATAAAGATCAAGATGATGGAGATCATGGTGTCATGCCGGTGACGATGGAGATCATGACGGTACTTTGGAGATGGAGATCAAAGGCACAAGATGATGATGGCCATATCATGTCACATATTTTGATTGCATGTGATGTTTATCTTTTATGCATCTTATTTTGCTTAGTACGACGGTAGCATTATGAGATGATCCCTTACTAAAATTTCAAGGTATAAGTGTTCTTCCTGAGTATGCACCGTTGCGACAGTTCTTCGTGCTGAGACACCACGTGATGATCGGGTGTGATAAGCTCTACGTTCACATACAATGGGTGCAAGCCAGTTTTGCACATGCAGAATACTCGGGTTAAACTTGACGAGCCTAGCATATGCAGATATGGCCTCGGAACACTAAGACCGAAAGGTCGAACGTGAATCATATACTCCCTCTGTTCCTAAATATTTGTCTTTTTAGAGATTTCAAATGGACTACCACATACAGATGTATATAGACATATTTTAGAGTGTAGATTCACTCATTTTGCTCCGTATGTAGTCACTTGTTGAAATCTCTAGAAAGACAAATATTTAGGAACGGAGGAAGTAGTAGATATGATCAACATATTGATGTTCACCATTGAAAGCTACTACATCTCACATGATTATCGGATATGGTTTAGTTGATATGGATCACATGATCATTTAGATGACTAGAGGGATGTCTATCTAAGTGGGAGTTCTTAAGTAATATGATTAATTGAACTTAAATTTATCATGAACTTAGTCTGATAGTATTTGCATATCTATGTTGTAGATCAATTGCTCACGTATATCTTCCCCGTTTTAATTATGATATGTTCCTAGAGAAAACCAAGTTGAAAGTTGATAGTAGCAAAGATGCAGACTAGGTCCGTGATCTAAGGATTATCCTCATTGCTGCGTAGAAGAATTATGTCCTTGATGCACCGCTAGGTGACAGAACTATCGCAGGAGCAGATCTAGACGTTATAAACATTTGACAAGCTCGTTATGATGACTACTTGATAGTTTAGTCCACCATGCTTTATGGCTTAGAACCGGAACTACAAAAACGTTTTGAATGCCACAGAGCATATGAGATGTTCCAAGAGCTGAAATTGGTATTTCAGACTCATACCCGAGTCGAGAGGTATAAGACCTCTAACAAGTACTTTGCCTACAAGATGGAGGAGAATAGCTCAACCAGTGAGCATGTGCTCAGATTGTGTGAGCACTACAATCGCTTGAATCAAGTGGGAGTTAATCTTCCAGATAAAATAGTGATTGACAGAGTTCTCTAGTCACTATCACCAAGTTACTGGAACTTCATGATGAACTATAATATGCAAGGGATGACGAAAACGATTCTCAAGCTCTTCGTGATGCTAAAATCGACGAAGGTAGAAATCAATAAAAGCATCAAATGTTGATGGTTAGCAAGACCACTAGTTTCAAGAAAAAGGGCAAGGGAAAGAAAGGGAACTTCAAGAAGAATGGCAAGCAAGTTGCCACTCCCATGAAGAAGCCCAAAGATAGACCCAAGCCTAAAACTGAGTGCTTCTACTGCAAAGGGAATGGTCACTGGAAGTGGAACTACCCAAAATACTTGGCATATAAGAAGGATGGCAAAATGAACAAAGGTATATTTGATATACATGTTATTCATGTGTACTTTTTTTGACTATGTACTGCAAGGCAACAGCCTCACAGTGTTTTATTAAACCACAGAACCAAAGAAATACAAAGTTACAAAGTTAAGAGAGAGGAGGGGAGAGTAATACTTACAAAATAAAGGATTAAGGTAGGGCAGGTATCCAAGAGATTAATCTATTCCTATATATACATTTAATTCTATGAGCTAAAAGAGAAATGTCATGCAAAAAATTTCTCCTCCATGCCCTGAAAGAAGGTGATTCATTCCTGAAGATCTTCCCATTTCTTTGTGTCCAAATATTCCAAGTGGCAGTGAATACTATCTCAGAGAAAAAAGGATGACCAAAATCCCTCCTAGCATCAGAAGCCATGTCATAAGTGGTCTGGTTGGGTTGAGGACTCCATGAAATACCCAGGTAATTCTAGATACGCTGGCTAAAATTACAAGCAAAGAAGAGATGTGCTCTGTCCTCATGTGATGCCAAGTTACATAGAACACAAGTGTCATCCTGGATAATCCAATGCCGCCGCTGCATCATGTCTCTAGTGTTGAGGCGATCCATCAAAAGGAGCCACCCAAAAACCTTAAACTTCAGAGTATAAGAACATTTCCAGATCCACGTGAATATGGGATCAACCACTGTGTCCGAAAAGCATGACAAGTAATAAATCCTGGACAGGTAATCACCAGACTTGGAAGGCCATTTCCAGACATCATTTTCCCCATCTTGAAGATTAACCAAAGGAAGCAACGCCTGTAGTTGATTAAACTCCTCAAAGGCCTTAGCAGATAGTGGCAGATGGAGATTGTCAGTTAGGTCTGATAGCTCCATAATATCCTTGACTGTGAGAGTGTCATCGATCACAAAGGAGTGGAGCCTCGGGAACTAATGTTGCAAGCTAACCGTATTGTTGCCAAGTTGCCAACGGCAAGCCAGAAGATCACAGTATCCCCCGTTCGAACTAGTGGAACTGCCAACTTGCAAAACTTATCATATAACTTGAATACGTCTCTCCACCAGAAAGAACCGTAGCTTTGAGTGACTTGAGTGGGCGCAGACGCGTAATAAGTGTCCCAAATAAGAGATACCCATGGTACATCCCTCTTATTGAAGAACTTAAAAAGATGCTTGATGAGCAAGGCATCATTTTGAATGCTCAAGTCCATGACTCCTAGACCACCAAATGATTTAGGACGACATACCAAGTCCCAAGCCGCCAATGATTGCCGGGGTGTATCCGTGTTCCCTCTCCACAAGCATTGCCCCATAATCCGCTCAATCTGCTTCAAGATACCCTGTGGTAGCGAAAGGGTGCACAAGAAATATATTGACATAGAACTAAGGATGGATTGCAAAAGTTGGAGTCGGCCTCCTTGATTCAAAAGGCAAGAGGACGCAGATAATCGTCTCTCAATACGATCCACCAAAGGCAACATATCATAAATTGTTGGCCTAGAAGTACCCATGGGCAGGCCCAGGTAAGTGAATGGAATGGAACCAACATCACAACCAAGCAAGGAAGCAACACGCCTGCCCTCGTCATCACTCAAATTGATGGGTATCAAAGAGGACTTACTGAAATTCACCCTTAATCTGGTTGATTTGGCAAAGACTTCAAGCATTTCTTTGAAAGCAATGAGCTGACTGTCAATAGTTGGAAGAACGATGAGAGTATCGTCAGCATACTGTACGATCGGATAGTCCATTGAAGTGGTTGGGATTGGCAAGGTGAGAATATTCCTTGAGCACATCTCATTTACAATCGATTGGAGTAAGTCCACCACGATCACAAAGAGTAAGGGAGAAAGCGGATCTCCTTGGCGTACACCTGAACGACAGACGAAATGATTACCAGGCACTCCATACAAAAGAACCGAAGAGGAGCCCGTGGACAGAATGCTGTCAATCCAACTTGTCCAACGATCATCAAATCCCTTACATTTCAAAATCCTAAGAATCAGTTCATGTTCAATGGTGTCAAATGCCTTTGTGAAATCAAGTTTAAGAAGAATGATAGGCCTCTTGGAAGCTTTGCATTGGTGGATATTCATGTGTACTTTACTAGCGTTTATAGCAACCCCTCGGTATTTGATACTGGTTCAGTTGCTAAGAGTAGTAACTCGAAACGGGAATTGCAAAAATAAATAGAGACTAGTTAAGGGCGAGGTAATGATGTGTGTTGGAAGTGATTCCAAGGTTGATAAGATCACCATCGCACACTCCCTTTACCTTCGGGATTAGTGTTGAACCTAAAATAAATGTTATTTGGTGTTTGCGTTGAGCATAATATGATTGGATCATGTTTATTGCAATACGGTTATTCATTTAAGTCAAAGAATAATTGTTATTCTGTTTACATGAATAATACCTTCTGAGGTCATACACCCAAGGTGAATGGTTTACTGAATCTCGATCGTAGTGATACACATATTCATAATATTGATGCCAAAAGATGCAAAGTTGATAATGATAGTGCAACATATTTGTGGCATTGCCGTTTAGGAAATATTGGTTTAAAGTGCATGAAGAAACTCCATGCTGATGGGCTTTTGGAATCACTTTATTATGAATCACTTGATGCTTGTGGACCATGCCTCATGGGCAAGATGACTAAGACTCCGTTCTCCGGAACAATGGAGCGAGCAACTAACTTATTGGAAATAATACATACTGATGTATGCGGTCCGATGAGTGTTGAGGCTCGCGGCAGGTATCATTATTTTCTGACCTTCATAGATGATTTGAGCAGATATGGGTATATCTACTTAATGAAACACAAGACTGAAACAATTGAAAAGTTCAAAGAATTTCAGAGTGAAGTTGAGAATCATCGTAACAAGATAATAAAGTTTCTACGATCTAATCACAGAGGCAAATATTTGAGTTACGAGTTTGGCCTTCAATTAAAACAATGTGGAATAGTTTCACAAACTCATGCCACCTGGAACACCACAACATAACGATGTGTCTGAATGTCATAACCATACTTTATTGGATATAGTGCAATTTATGATGTCTCTTACCGATATACCACTATCATTTTGGGGCTATGCATTAGAGACAGCTACATTCACGTTAAATAGGGCACCGTATAAAATCCATTGAGACGACACCTTATAAACTATGGTTTAGCAAGAAACCTAAGCTGTCGTTTCTTAAAGTTTGGGGTTGCGATGCTTATGTGAAAAAGTTTTAGCCTGATAAGCTCAAACCCAAATTGGAGAAGTGCGTATTCATAGGATACCCAAAAGAAATTGTTGGGTACACCTTCTATCACAGATCCGAAGGCAAGATTTTTGTTGCTAAGAATGGATCCTTTCTATAGAATGAGTTTCTCTCGAAAGAAGTGAGTGGGAGGAAAGTAGAACTTGATGAGGTAATTGTACATTCTCTTGAATTGGAAAGTAGCTCATCACTGAAATCAATTCTACTAATGCCTGCACCAATTAGTGAGGAAGTTAATGATGATGATCATGAAACTTCAGACCAAGTTACTACGGAACCTCGTAGGTCAACCAGAGTAAGATCCGCACCAGAGTGGTACGGTAATCCTGTTCTGGAGGTCATGTTACTTGACCATGACGAACCTACGAACTATGAGGAAGCGATGATGAGCCCAAATTCTGATAGATGGCTTGAGGCCATGAAATCCGAGATAGAATCCATGTATGAGAACAAAGTGTGGACTTTGGTGGACTTGCCCGATGATCAGCAAGCCATTGAGAATAAATGGATCTTCAATAGGAAGACGAATGCTGATAGTATTGTTACTATCTACAAAGCTCAACTTATCCAAAAGGGTTTTTGACAAATTCAAGATGTTGACTACGATGAGATTTTCTCACTCATATCGATCCTTAACGTCTGTCCGAATCATGTTAGCAATTGCCACATTTTATGAAATCTGACAAATGGATATCAAAACTGCATTCCTTAATGGATTTATTAAAGAAGAGTTGTATATGATACAACCAGAAGGTTTTGTCAATCCTTAAGGTGCTAACAAAATATGCAAGCTCCAGCAATCCATCTATGGACTGGTGCAGGCATCTCGAAGTTGGAATATACGCTTTGATAAGTGGATCAAAGAATATAGTTTTATACAGACTTGTGGTGAAGCTTGTATTTCCAAGAAAGTGAATGGGAGCACTACAACCTTTCTGAAAAGTATATGTGAATGGCATATTGTTGATCGGAAATGATGTTGACTTTCCTGGAAAGCATAAAGGAGTGTTTTAAAGGAGTTTTTCAAAGAAAGACCTCGGTGAAGTTGCTTACATATTGGGCATCAAGATCTATAGAGATAGATCAGGACGCTAGATAAGATTTTTAATGAGTACATACCTTGACAAGATTTCTGAAGTAGTTAAAAATGGAACAGTCAAAAAGGAGTTGTTGCCTGTATTGCAAGGTGTAAAGTTGAGTATGACTCAAAACACGACCATGGCAGAAAATAGAAAAGAGAATGAAAGTCATTCCCTATGCCTCAACCATAGGTTCTATAAAGTATGCTATGCTGTGTACCAAACCTATTGTGTACCTTGACATGAGTTTGGCAAGGGGGTATGATATTGATCCAGGAGTGGATCACTTGACAGCAGTCAAATTATCCTTAGAAGACTAAGGAGATATTTCTTGGTTATGGAGGTGATAAAGAGTTCGTCGTAAAGAGTTACGCCGATGCAAACTTTTACACCGATCCGGATGAGTCTGAGTCTAAATCTGGATACATATTGAAAGTGGGATCAATTAGCTAGAGAAGCTCCATGCAGAGCATTGTAGACATAGAAAATTTGCAAAATACATATGGCTCTGAATGTGACAGACACATTGACTAAGCTTCTCTCACAAGCAAAACATGATCACACCTTAGTACTCTTTGGGTGTTAATCACATAGCGATGTGAACTAGATTATTGACCCTAGTAAAACCCTTTGGGTATTAGTCACATGGCGATGTGAACTAATCACATGGTAATGTGAACTATTGGTGTTAAATCACATGGCGATGTGAACTAGATTATTGACTCTAGTGCAAGTGGGAGACTGAAGGAAATATGCCCTAGAGGCAATAATAAAGTTGTTATTTATATTTCCTTACATCATGATAAATGTTTATTATTCATGCTATAATTGTGTTAACCGAAAACTTAGTACATGTGTGAATACATAGACAAACAGAGTGTCCCTAGTATGCCTCTACTAGACTAGCTCGTTAATCAAAGATGGTTAAGTTTCCTAGCCATAGACATGAGTTGTCATTTGATGAATGGGATCACATCATTAGAGAATGATGTGATGGACAAGACCCATCCGTTAGCTTAGCACTATGATCGTTTAGTTTATTGCTATTGCTTTCTTCATGACTTATACATGTTCCTATGACTATGAGATTATGCAACTCCTAAATATCGGAGGAACACTTAGTGTGCTATATCAAACGTCACAACATAACTGGGTGATTATAAAGATGCTCTACAGGTGTCTCCGATGGTGTTTGTTGATTTGGCATAGATCGAGATTAGGATTTGTCACTCCGATTGTCGGAGAGGTATCTCTGGGCCCTCTCGGTAATGCACATCACTATAAGCCTTGCAAGCAATGTGACTAATGAGTTAGTTACGGGATGATGCATTATGGAACGAGTGGATATTGAACTAGGTATGATTATACCGACAATCGAATCTCGGGCAAGTAACACACCGATGACAAAGGGAGCAAAGTATGTTGTTGTGCGGTTTGACCGATAAAGATCTTCGTAGAATATGTAGGAACCAATATGAGCATCCAGGTTTAGCTATTGGTTATTGACCGGAGATATGTATCTGTCATGTCTACATAGTTCTCGAACCCATAGGGTCCGCATGCTTAACGTTCGATGACGATTTGTACTATGAGTTATGTGATTTGATGACCGAAGTTTGTTCAGAGTCCCGGGTGAGATCACGGACATGACGATGAGTCTCAAAATGGCCGAGACATAAAGGTTGATATATTGGAAGGCTATATTCGGACATTGGAAAGGTTTTGAGTGGTTCGAGTATTTTTCGGAGTACCAGACAGTTACGAGAATTCACCGGGGGAAGTATTGGGCCTTCATGGGCCTTAGTGGAAAAGAGAGAAGGGCCACAAGGGGAGGCCCCCCCCATGGGCTGGTCCGAATTGGACTAGGGAGGGGGCGGCGCCCCCCCCCCTCTTTCCTTCTCCCTCTCCTCTCCTTCCTTCTTCTCCTACATGGACTAGGAAAGGGGGGAAACCTACTCCTACTAGGAGTAGGAATCTCCCCCTTGGGCGCGCCCCTTGTGTCCGGCCCTCCTCCTCCTCCCCTCCTTTATATACGGGGGAGGGGGGCACCCCATAGACACACAAGTTTATCTTTAGCCGTGTGCGGTGCCCTTCCACAGTTTTCCACCTCGGTCATATTGTCGTAGTGCTTAGGCGAAGCTCTGCGCCGGTAACTTCATCATCACCGTCAACACGCCATCGTGCTGACGGAACTCACCCTCGGCCTCAGCTGGATCAAGAGTACGAGGGACATCACCGAGTTGAACGTGTGCCGATCGTGGAGGTGTCGTGCGTTCGGTACTTGATCGGTTGGATCGCGATGACGTTCGACTACATCAACCGCGTTACTTATTAACGCTTCCGCTTTCGGTCTACGAGGGTACGTGGACACACTCTCCCCACTCGTTGCTATGCTTCTCCTAGATAGATCTTGCATGATCGTAGGCAAAATTTTGAAATACAACGTTCCCCAACAATTTGTACCAATAGCTATGTGTTTAATCTCTCTCTCTCTCTTTCTCTCTCTCTCTCGTGTTCTTGAGATGTCACAATCTTGATGTATCATGGGCTTTCTTAATATAGTTGGATCATATGGTGTTTTCCCCTCACTATCTTGTTGTGAATTGAGTTTTCCCTTTGAGATTTTGTTTTATCGGATTGAATACTTTGTATGGATTTGAGAACACTTGATGTATGTCTTGCTATGAATACCCGTGGTGACAATGGCGTATCATATTGATTCACTTGATATGTGTTTTGGCACTCAACTCACGGATTCTCAAGGAGACATTAGGGTAATCTATGCATAGGGGTTGATGCACGTTCTCGTCTTTGTTTCTCTAGTAAAAATCATGGGGCACTATCTGAGGTTCTTTGTGTTGGATTGAGTATTATGAATCTGAATTTACTTTGGTGTTATTTTAGTACGAACTCTCGATAGATCGATCGGAAAGAATAACTTAGTGTTATTTTAGTATGAACTCTTGATAGATCGATTGGAAAGAATAACTTGGTGTTATTTTAGTACGAACTTGTAACATCCCAAATTTTCAATTTGGAATGTTATACATTAGATCATCATGCATATCATAATTTATTTTGCTTTTGGTTTTGATCCTAGAAAATCCTAAGCAACTCAAGGACCCACGAAGAGAGTTGGGGATTTCGTTATTTACATATTTGAGTTTTCTCAAATGTTGTAAACAGGATCATTTGATTTTACTTATTTTATCATCAATTATTTCTATTACAAAAATATGAGAGAGGGAATAAAATGACTTTCCCAACATATAGAAATATTGAGGATTTAATAAAAAATCAAATAAGATTTATTTCGGAGTTTTCCTGTATTTTAAATTGAATTTAGGAAAAATACGCGTTTTTCAAAGTTGTATTTTGGGCCCAAATAGATGTTCACTTTATCGGGCTTGATTTTAGAAACCCGGGAAAATTTATTTCATGATTTTGGAGTCCGTTTAGTATTTCTTTTTATTTTTCTTTCGAGTGTAATTATTTAAAAAAACGAAACCGACTATGGGCCGTACCCGAGCGGGACTCCGCCCGGGGGCGCCTTTAAATAGCGAGGCACCCGGCGCCCCAGCCCATAACCGCGCCCGCGCCCGAAACCCTAGCCCGCCGCCGCCGCCGGACCCGCCGCCGACTCGCCGGAGTTGCACGCCGCCCGAGGTTCGCCGCCGCCTCGACTTCCGTGCCGTTTTAAAAAAAAATTATTTTTTTTCATCGGTTTTATTTTCGATTTTTTATTATTTAATATTTTTATTATTTTAATTATTTTTGGATTAGGTTAATTAACGATTAATCTGTTCGTCGTTTTTCTTTTTCGTCGGATTTTCCGCGGTTATTTTCTGATCGCGATTTCTGATCCGATTTTCGTTTTAGTATAACTTTTCGCTCGTTTATCGGAATCAGGCGATTCAAGCGCCTGGAGTTTCGTCTCGAAACCCTCTTTCCGAATAATCAACTTAAACAAGTTTTGCTACTGTAAAATTTGACTTAGATCCAGATTACTAGAACGAAGTTGATTTCTTTCGCCGTTTGATTTCTTTTGTTACGTTCGATTTGATTCTTTTTGCAAACCAGGATTCTTAAGTTGAACTTTCTGGTTAGATCTTCTATTTGAGTTTTACCTGTGCATTAGATGAGTACTTATTGTATGCTTGTTTGTTTGTCTGCGATAGAATACCCGGAGTGCGCCGCCTGTTACTTTGAATCTCTAGGTTTCGCGGATCATCAGCAAGGCAAGTAACACTTTGATCATACCTTTTTCTACAACCCAGTTTTATTGCATTAGATCAATCCTCACACATTGCATGATTAGGATCTAATTAAATTGTGGGATGGGAAGTAGATGAGGTAGTACCTATTACCTGTTTATTATCAAACCTTTGGGAGTTATTTCTACGTTTGCTTATTATGCCATGCTATGCTAGTAGACGTGGATTGGGTGAGTGATATCCATGACAGATGTGAGATTGTTAATTAATGGTTTATCTAAGGTGGCAACCTAAACACACATCTGGGTGGATTGAGGCACCTGGGTATTCCAGGACTTGCCTGTTTTTCTTTTGGACCGCCACCCAGGCTCAAAGGGATCATGAGATTATTCATACTAGAAACTTCCGTGTGCAGCCACAAGCCATTATGGGCTCTGGCATAGTTGATTAAGTCGTGCGAACTCTTACAGGGTAGACTAGCAGATGTAGGGGAAAGTAGGTGTACCGGTCTATCCATCGTAAGGTGCTAGCATTTCTGAAAGACTGTGTCTCGGTCATCCGTTTCTCAAACACCATGTAGTGCGAGAAATCCAACGGAGGCGATCGAGTCTTGTGGGGAAAAGTGCGCAAACCTCTGCAGAGTGTAATAAACTAATCATGGTTAGCCGTGTCCCCGGTTATGGACATCTTGAGTATCTAGTACCTGGATTATCATGTGAATCTCAACATGTTACTCTAAAGTTAATTTTGTTGGGTTTGTTAAATGATGATGCTTAATTGGGATTGAGAATGCTGTCAACCATTCTCAATGTTTAACAACCACCATGATAGTAATTAAATTTATTCCTTTGAAGTAGGGAAAAATTGGCTTTACGCAAAAACTGTAACCATAGAGCTTTCCACCAGCCAAATATGCATATAGTATAGTTGTTTCATTCCATTACTCCCTATGTGTTACCTTGCCAGCATATTCCATGTGCTGACCCGTTCTCGGGCTGCAACGTTAATGTTGCAGACTTTTCAGACGACGAATAAGGAGTTTTTAGGTCGTGGTTCTATACTCAGTGATGCCTTTGGAGTTGATGGACTCACTTATCTTCCAAGCCTTCCGCTGTTATCATTATTAGATGGCCTTAAGCCATATTTATTGTAATAAGTTCTCTTTTGAGACACTGGATGTAAGAAGTGTGTGATTGCTACTCTGCTATAAATCCTTCGAGTACTGTGTGGTGTCAGCATTACTGATCCAGGGATGACACCGGAGCACAGAGATCAGACTGTTTGAGGTCTGGTCGCTACAGAGATGGTATCAGAGCACACGCTGACTGTAGGACACGACCACTAAGCTAAAGACCTAGATCACTACCCACTCTCTTCTCTTCTGACTTCTCATCTTTTCTACTCTTTAGGATGGCGGATGCAAGGAACAAGTTCACACAACCAGATGAAGATACACCCTTTGGACGCCACTTGAAGGAAGTCACTAGATACCTGAACATAGGAGTACCAAGCTTCACGGGAACCTACAACGCCACTTTACCTGAAGAAGAGCGCTGGATGATTCAAGTTCAAGTTCCAGGAAGGACGTTCATGCCAGTCACTGAGCCCATAGAGTTTTCTTTTGATGCACCAACTTGGAGTCTAGGAAAGAGTATGGCAGCTCACATCGCCATGGGACGCATTGGAGAAGTCTACCGCAAGGATCTCAAGGATACTATCTACCAGATTTGTGGGCGCCGAGATGAACACTGGGAGATGATCAGCACCAGGAAAGATAGATCAATTGCAGCTTTTATCCAGGAGTTAAACCATCACATTCGACGACAGGAGAATCAGATGTGCGCCGACATGATAGATCTGAAGAAGGCTAAGACTAGAATCAAGGAACTGGAGGAAGAACTCAAGGCTACACGTGAAGATTATGAAGAAGAAATTGAAGTATTGGTGGAGAAGAATGACGACCTGATCAAGAAGATTGGAATATTTATGGGAGGCCCGACACCAGTAGATGAAGACGAAGAACCCAAGGAGATTAGCCCGGAAGACTACATCATCATCGACGGCACCGACTCGGAAGCAGATAGTAGCGATGATGACTATGTTGATGAAGCTGGAGCCGATATCATGGAGTCTACAACCGTAGAATGTTTCTAGTAGACCACCTCACCAGTAGTAGTAGTCCACCATGTAAATATAGTAGTCCGAGCACTTTTGCGATAGCTAGATCGATTGTATGCCTTTGTTTGATTGAATGAAGTGAATTGTTTGCTTTTGCCTCATGTGCATATGGGTAGTGTTTTCTCTTTAGACCCCCTCTATTCTTATATCTCATCTTTTCTAAACCCTCAGATGCCTCCGAGACGTGACCCCGGATTTGCCTTTCCGCCGGAGCTCACCCAGTTGATCCAGCAGCAGAACACCTTGATGCAGTTGCTAGTTCAGAATCAGAATCAGGGGAACAACAACAACAACCCACCACCACCACCACCACCTGTTGACCACTTAGCCCGTTTTCTTAGGCTGAATCCGCCGGTGTTTTCCAGTAGCACCGAGCCGATAGTAGCAGATGATTGGCTCCGCAAGACAGCTAGGGAGTTGACCACAGCAGGATGCACAGATGCGGAGAAGGTGAAGTTTGCCGCACATCAGTTAGAAGGACCCGCAGCATCCTGGTGGGAGAATTTCACAGCCACCTTCCCAGTCGACACTGTCACATGGGACCAGTTTCAGCAGGCTTTTCGTACTGCCCATGTTTCAGCAGGAGCAATGGCCATGAAGAAGCGTGAGTTTCGTAACTTGCGCCAAGGAGGACGGACAGTTGGCCAGTATGTGGAGGAGTTTAGTAAGCTAGCACGTTATGCCCCAGATGACGTTGCTACGGATGCAGCTAAGCAGGAGAAATTCCTGGAAGGACTGAATGATGAGTTGAGTATGCAGTTGATGGTAGCCACCTTCAACAACTACCAGGAGTTGGTAGACCGTGCTCTTATGATTGAAGGGAAGCAGCAGCAAATTGAGAACCGCAAGAGGAAGTATGGACAAGGAAAGTATAATTCAGGAGCTCAGCAGAAGCCACGCTTTACCCCTAGACCGGGAGGACATTTTCAGCATACCCATGGAGTAGGTAGCTCGCACAATCACAATGGCACCAAGAATAGTAACGGGAATGGAGGAAGCAATGGACAGAACCGCAACACCCCATCAACCCCAGCCAAGAGAGATCTGAGTCAAGTCACCTGTTTCAAGTGTTCCAAGACCGGACATTATGCCAATGAATGTCCTGAAGGCCAAAACGGCAATGGAAGCTCTGGAAAGAAGCCGAACCCTTTCAACAGGGGACAGGTGAACCACGTTAATGTGGAGGAGGTTGAAGCTCAGCCCGATGCAGTAATAGGTAAGTTTTTGGTTAAGTCATTTACTGCACTCGTTCTTTTTGATACTGGTGCATCGCATTCATACATATCAAGGGGATTTGTGGAAAAGTATAGCCTGCCCACTAGGGTTCTTAAAACACCTATGCTAGTAAGCTCGCCAGGAGCAGAGTACATGGCCGGACAAGGATGTTTTCAAGTGCCATTAAGTATAGGAAGGCATGTTTTCCCAACGGATTTAATTATTCTGGAATCCCAAGGTTTGGATGTAATTCTCGGTATGGATTGGCTGTCGATGTATGGAGGAAACATCGATTGCGCCAGTAAGACAATTTTGCTCACAACGCCAGAAGGAAGAAGGATCAAGTATGTATCCCGACATGCGCCAAACAGGACACAAGTAAATTCCTTATCAGGAGTTGTGCAGGAGGAAGTACCAGTGGTAAAGGATTTTCCTGATGTATTTCCCGAAGAGTTGCCAGGCATGCCACCGGATAGAGACATTGAGTTTTTGATTGAGCTTTTGCCAGGCACTGGGCCAATATCGAAGCGACCATACAGGATGCCCGCAAAAGATTTGGTGGAAATTAAGAAGCAGATTAAGGAGTTACTGGATAAAGGTTACATTCGCCCAAGTTCTTCGCCTTGGGGATCACCAGTACTTCTAGTGGAGAAGAAGGATGGATCATTAAGAATGGTTGTTGATTATCGAGGATTGAACGAAGTAACAATCAAAAACAAGTACCCGCTACCAATGATCAATGATCTGTTTGATCGATTGCAAGGGGCTAAAGTGTTTTCCAAGATCGATTTGCGATCAGGGTACCATCAGTTGAAGATTCGAGAGCAGGACATACCTAAGACAGCATTCACCACAAGATATGGACTGACTAACGCACCTGCCTATTTTATGAACATGATGAACAAAGTGTTCATGGAGTTTTTGGATAAGTTCGTCGTGGTTTTCATCGATGATATTCTGGTATTCTCAAAGAATGAAGAGGAGCATAAAGAACATTTGCGATTGGTACTTGAGAAGCTCAGAGAACATCAGTTATATGCCAAGTTCAGCAAATGTGAGTTTTGGTTGAAGGAAGTTGGATTCCTCGGACATGTTATATCCGGAGAAGGAATAGCAGTTGACCCCACCAAGGTTATCACTGTGACCAATTGGGAAGCACCAACAACAGTTGGAGAGATCCGGAGTTTTCTGGGACTCGCAGGATACTACCGGAGATTTATTGAGAACTTCTCAAAGATTGCGAAGCCTATGACGGAGTTGCTGAAGAAGGATACTAAGTTCAAATGGACTGAGGAGTGTGAGGCTAGTTTCCAGGAATTGAAGAACCGTTTGGTTACCTCACCAGTGTTGATTTTGCCAGATCAAACCAAGGATTATGAGGTGTATTGCGACGCTTCACGTCGAGGACTTGGAGCAGTGCTTATGCAGGAGGGAAGAGTTGTTTCGTATGCTTCACGACAACTGAAGCCTCACGAATTGAATTATGCCACGCATGATTTGGAGTTAGCAGCCGTAGTGCATGCATTGAAGACATGGAGACATTTCCTCATTGGAAATCATTGTGAGGTGTACACGGATCACAAGAGTTTGAAGTACATTTTCACGCAGAAGGAGTTGAACCTCAGACAAAGGAGATGGTTGGAGCTCATCAAGGATTATGATATGAGATTGCATTATCATCCCGGGAAGGCTAATGTAGTAGCTGATGCATTAAGCCGCAAGAGCCATGTCAATACGTTAATGACGGGAGAAATACCCAAGGAGTTAGCAGAAAATCTTCGTGAACTATGTTTGGAAATAGTTCCGAGAGGCTATGTAGCAATGTTGGAAATTCAGTCAACTTTGATGGACAGAATCAGGAAGCTCAGAAGACTGACAAGGAGATTGCTTCTATAAAAGAGAAAATGAGCCAAGGAAAAGCTAAAGGATTTCGTGAGGATGAGCACGACACCCTATGGTTTGAAGACCGTGTTTATGTACCCAATGACCCGGAGATCAGAAAGTTGATTCTGCAAGAGGCACATGATTCACCGTATTCGATTCACCCAGGAAATACCAAGATGTATTTGGATTTGAAGGATATTTTCTGGTGGACCGGAATGAAGAAGGATATTGCGGAGTATGTAGCAGTTTGTGACGTATGTCAGAGAGTAAAGGCAGAGCATCAGAAGCCAGCAGGATTGTTGCAACCATTGCCGATACCCGAATGGAAGTGGGATAAGCTAGGCATGGATTTTATCACGGGATTACCAAGGACTCGTTCAGGCTATGACTCGATTTGGGTTGTAGTTGATCGATTGACGAAGGTAGCTCATTTCATCCCAGTAAAGACCACTTACACCAGTGCTAAGTTGGCAAAGATATACATGACCAGGATCGTATGTTTGCATGGAGTTCCGAGGAGCATCGTATCAGATAGAGGAACCCAGTTTACCTCAAAGTTCTGGAAGCAGTTGCATGAGACTTTGGGTACTAGGCTAGAATTTAGTACAACTTTTCATCCGCAGACAGATGGACAGACCGAGAGAGTCAATCAGATTTTGGAGGATATGCTGAGAGCTTGTGCGCTAGATTATGGATCTAGTTGGGACGATAATTTGCCATATGCAGAGTTCTCTTACAATAATAGCTATCAGACCAGTTTGAAGATGGCCCCTTTCGAAGCTCTGTACGGAAGGAGGTGCAGGACACCGTTGTCATGGGACGAAGTTGGAGACCGCCAGTTGTTTGGACCAGATCTGATTAAAGAGTCTGAACAGAAGGTGAAGTTGATTCGCGATAGGCTCAAGGTAGCCCAGTCCAGGCAGAAGAGCTACGCAGATTCTAAACGCAAGGAGACAGTTTACGAAGTCGGAGACAGAGCTTATCTTCGAGTATCCCCACTTCGAGGGATTAAGCGCTTTGGAGTTAAGGGGAAGTTAGCGCCACGATTTGTAGGGCCATATCGAGTTTTGGAGCGTATGGGAGAAGTGGCCTACAAGTTGGAATTGCCAGAAGGATTGACAGGAGTTCATGATGTGTTCCACGTTTCTCAGTTGAAGAAGTGTCACGCGGAGATGGCTGACATACCTTTGAGAGACACAGTGCCATTGGAAGCAATTCAGTTGGATAACAATTTGACCTATGAGGAGAAACCAGTCAAGATTCTCGAGTTTGCCAGCCGAGTCACTCGCAGCAAGGTTATCAAGTTTTGCAAAGTTCAGTGGAGCCACCACACGGAGGATGAAGCCACCTGGGAGCGAGAGGAAGATTTGCTCAAGGACCACCCTCACCTATTTTCTAGCCAACCCGAATCTCGAGGGCGAGATTCATCTTAAGGGGGGTAGGTTTGTAACATCCCAAATTTTCAATTTGGAATGTTATACATTAGATCATCATGCATATCATATTTTATTTTGCTTTTGGTTTTGATCCTAGAAAATCCTAAGCAACTCAAGGACCCACGGAGAGAGTTGGGGATTTCGTTATTTACATATTTGAGTTTTCTCAAATTTTGTAAACAGGATCATTTGATTTTATTTATTTTATCATCAATTATTTCTATTACAAAAATATGAGAGAGGGAATAAAATGACTTTCCCAAAATATAGAAATATTGAGGATTTAATAAAAAAATCAAATAAGATTTATTTCGGAGTTTTTCGGTATTTTTAATTGAATTTAGGAAAAATACGCGTTTTTCAAAGTTGTATTTTGGGCCCAAATAAATGTTCACTTTATCGGGCTTGATTTTAGAAACCCGGGAAAATTTATTTCATGATTTTTGGAGTCCGTTTAGTATTTCTTTTTATTTTTCTTCCGAGCGTAATTATTTAAAAAAACGAAACCGACTATGGGCCGTACCCGAGCGGGACTCCGCCCGGGGGCGCCTTTAAATAGCGAGGCACCCGGCGCCCCAGCCCATAACCGCGCCCGCGCCCGAAACCCTAGCCCGCCGCCGCCGCCGCCGGACCCGCCGCCGACTCGCCGGAGTTGCACGCCGCCCGAGGTTCGCCGCCGCCTCGACTTCCGTGCCGATTTTTTTTAAAAAAATTATTTTCTTTTTCGTCGGTTTTATTTTCGATTTTTTATTATTTATATATTTTAATTATTTTAATTATTTTCGGATTAGGTTAATTAACGATTAATCTGTTCGTCGTTTTTCTTTTTCGTCGGATTTTCCGCGGTTATTTTCTGATCGCGATTTCTGATCCGATTTTCGTTTTAGTATAACTTTTCGCTCGTTTATCGGAATCAGGCGATTCAAGCGCCTGGAGTTTCGTCTCGAAACCCTCTTTCCGAATAATCAACTTAAACAAGTTTTTGCTACTGTAAAATTTGACTTAGATCCAGATTACTAGAACGAAGTTGATTTCTTTCGCCGTTTGATTTCTTTTGCTACGTTCGATTTGATTCTTTTTGCAAACCAGGGTTCTTAAGTTGAACTTTCTGGTTAGATCTTCTATTTGAGTTTTACCTGTGCATTAGATGAGTACTTATTGTATGCTTGTTTGTTTGTCTGCGATAGAATACCCGGAGTGCGCCGCCTGTTACTTTGAATCTCTAGGTTTCGCGGATCATCAGCAAGGCAAGTAACACTTTGATCATACCTTTTTCTACAACCCAGTTTTATTGCATTAGATCAATCCTCACACATTGCATGATTAGGATCTAATTAAATTGTGGGATGGGAAGTAGATGAGGTAGTACCTATTACCTGTTTATTATCAAACCTTTGGGAGTTATTTCTACGTTTGCTTATTATGCCATGCTATGCTAGTAGACGTGGATTGGGTGAGTGATATCCATGACAGATGTGAGATTGTTAATTAATGGTTTATCTAAGGTGGCAACCTAAACACACATCTGGGTGGATTGAGGCACCTGGGTATTCCAGGACTTGCCTGTTTTTCTTTTGGACCGCCACCCAGGCTCAAAGGGATCATGAGATTATTCATACTAGAAACTTCCGTGTGCAGCCACAAGCCATTATGGGCTCTGGCATAGTTGATTAAGTCGTGCGAACTCTTACAGGGTAGACTAGCAGATGTAGGGGAAAGTAGGTGTACCGGTCTATCCATCGTAAGGTGCTAGCATTTCTGAAAGACTGTGTCTCGGTCATCCGTTTCTCAAACACCATGTAGTGCGAGAAATCCAACGGAGGCGATCGAGTCTTGTGGGGAAAAGTGCGCAAACCTCTGCAGAGTGTAATAAACTAATCATGGTTAGCCGTGTCCCCGGTTATGGACATCTTGAGTATCTAGTACCTGGATTATCATGTGAATCTCAACATGTTACTCTAAAGTTAATTTTGTTGGGTTTGTTAAATGTTGATGCTTAATTGGGATTGAGAATGCTGTCAACCATTCTCAATATTTAACAACCACCATGATAGTAATTAAATTTATTCCCTTGAAGTAGGGAAAAATTGGCTTTACGCAAAAACTATAACCATAGAGCTTCCCACCAGCCAAATATGCATATAGTATAGTTGTTTCATTCCATTACTCCCTATGTGTTACCTTGCCAGCATATTCCATGTGTTGACCCGTTCTCGGGCTGCAACATTAATGTTGCAGACTTTTCAGACGATGAATAAGGAGTTTTTAGGTCGTGGTTCTATACTCAGTGATGCCGTTGGAGTTGATGGACTCACTTATCTTCCAAGCCTTCCGCTGTTATCGTTATTAGATGGCCTTAAGCCATATTTATTATAATAAGTTCTCTTATGAGACACTCGATGTAATAAGTGTGTGATTGCTACTCTGCTATAAATCCTTCAAGTACTGTGTGGTGTCAGCATTACTGATCCAGGGATGACACCGGAGCACAGAGATCAAACTATTTGAGGTCTGGTCGCTACAGAACTCTTGGATAGATCGATAGGAAAGAATAGCTACAAACAATTTCTTCTTATGTTCTCCGCTAGATAAGAACTTTGGAGTGATTCTTCATTGTAGGTTGAGGGATGGTTATATGATCCAATTATATTAGCATGGTTGAGAGATTGCACTAGTGAAAGTACGGACCATAGGCCTCATTTTCAAGCATTGCAATACCGTTTATGCTCCGTTTTATCAATTGCTACCTTGCTGTTTTTTATTGTTCCTATTACAAATTGTAAGTGCATCTAGTGCCACCCCTAGTTGGTTTTGGAGTATTGACGACAAACCTAGTTGAGGGACTAATGTGTTTGTGAGAATTGCAGGATAACACAGGTAGAAGTCCCTCATTGATTCGGTTTTCCTACCAGGGATGACCCCTAAAAATGTATGAAGACATTGAAGTCAAAGGTGGTATATGAAGATATTCACATTGAAGACTATGACAAGAGAAGACACCACATGAAGCCTATGGAGCTCGAAGACTTAGATCTTTCGTAGTTCTCCTTCTTTTGTGTTGAGTCATAGGAACCACCGTACTGTTAAGTGGGGTCCAAGAGAACCAGTCAAAATGACTGAAGTGATGCCTAACCAAAACCTATGTCTTCGAGCGAAGTTTATGAGAGCAAATCTTGTCCAGAGTCAGACAAGTCAGCTTTGCTTGCAGCCCAAGTAAAGTTGCTGTGTGAGTTTGAAATCTGACCGTTGGAACACGTGTCGGTTCCTTAGTGACCCAGGGTCATTTCGGACAAATCAGGTCAGGTTGCCAAGTGGCTATAAATAGCCCATCCCCTACAACCATAAACGGTTGGCTGCTCAGATTGAGAGTACGGCTTTTGTCGTTTGAGAGCAACCCACCTCGAAGCCTTTGAGAGAGAATTCCTTGCGAGGATAAAGCCCTAACCACCCAGAGCCAAAGAGAATTGGGCATCACTTAAGTCTTCTTGTCTGTGTGATCTGAAGACTTATTACACTTGAGGACTGTGCATCCTCCAGTCGGTTAGGCGTCGCGTTCTGAGCATCCAAGAGACATTGTGGATTGCCGGTGAACGAAGTTTGTGAAGGTTTGGGAGTCTACCTTGAAGACTTACCAGAGTGATTGGGCGAGGTCTGTGTAACCTTAGCTCAAGGGGAATACAGTGAGGACTGGGTGTCCTGAGTTACGTGTTCAGGACTGGGTGTCCGGGACTGTGTGTCCTAAGGTTTAAATACCTAGCCGCCCCAACCAGACGTACAGTTGTCACAGCAACTGGAACTGGTCCAACAAATCATTGTCTTCAACGAGTCACTGGTTTCATCTTCCCTTCCCTTTACTTACTGTTACTCCTTGTGAAGTCATTGTATGTTTGTACTATCTTTTGTCTTCACTGAGTGACTGCGTGTTCTATCTGGCTTCACAATATCTTCCTACCTGATCCTTACTACATTGCTGCTATTAGTCATTGAGCTTTCACTCTATTGAATACTTGACTATGGCTTGCCTAGTGTAGTCTACCTTCCGCTGCAGGGTATTTGGTTTATTTCTATCATTTGTCTTCATAACTCCCACGTTTTGAAGACTTTCATAAAAATCGCCTATTCACCCCCCCCCCTCTTGTCGATATAACGCACTTTCAATTGGTATCAGAGCAAGGTGCTCCCTTGTTCTGTGTGATTCGGTTTAACCACCTGGAGTTTTAGCTATGTCGACTGCAGGGATAATTAAAGTCTCCACTGCGTGCCCCGTCTTCGTTGGAACTGAATATCCCTACTGGAAGAATAAGATGCGTATGCATCTTGAAGCCATTGACGTCGACCTATGGTATGTCGTCGAGAACGGTGTTCCCAAGGCTGGAGAAGGTGTCACTGCTGCTGATGTCAAGAAATTCATTCAACTGGACTCTACTGCCAAGAATATCATCTGTGGTCATCTGACCAAAGGACAGTATGGCCGTGTGAGTGCTTTGAAGACATCTAAGCTGGTCTGGGACTGGCTCTCCAAGGTCAATGAAGGCATCTCAACCCAGAGAGATCAGAGAATCAGTGTCCTTCGCAACCTCTTCAACCGCTTCAAGCGAAATGACAATGAGAATGTCCAGCACACATTTTACCGACTCACTGACATCACAAATGAGCTTCAAGCCCTCGGCGCTACTGAGATCACCAAACATGAAGTCGTCAAGACACTACTAAGATCACTTGATAGTTCATTTGACATCCTAGCCCTGATGATTCAAGAACGTCCTGATTTCAAGACACTCGATCCATCTAACATACTTGAGAGGCTCAACACACATGAGTTTCAGCTTTCTAAGAAAAGAGATATCTACGGTCCAAACTATGGGCGAACTCGTGCCTTGAAGGCAAAAGTTGTCTCCCCATCTGAAGAAGAATCTGACAGCAGTTCTGATGATCCCGAAGACATTGGAAGGGAACTTGCTATGCTTGTGAAGGAGTTCCAAAAATTCACCAAGAAGAAATGTTTCAGAAAGTCTGCCCGATCAAGCTCAAGGAATGATGAAGCTTCTGCTCATGACTACAAGAAGAATACAGGTCACAAGTGCAAGAAACTTGGCCACTTCATCTCTGAGTGTCCACAGTGGGACAATGAGAACAAAAAGAAGAAGAAGAGCAAGGAATATGACTCTGACGACAAGAAGAAGAAGAAATACTCAAAGTCTTCTTCCAAGTCTTCCTCAAAGTATTCATCACACAAGAAGAGCTCATCTGGCAAGGCACGTGCGTTTGTTGGCAAGGAAATGGATTCAGAGGAGGAGTCCGCTTCTGAGGAGGCGGAGGTGGAGTCTGAGGAGGAGTCCGATTCAGGCGTCGCAAGTCTGGCTACATCATACGTTGCCAAGTCCATCTTCAATACTGAAGACAATGACCTCGTCACCGACACCGATGCAAATGAAAAGGACTACTCCGCTTCTACCTACTACTTCATGGCATGCGGTGCCAAGGTAAACACATGCACTACTCACTATCAAACACCTAGTGACGATGACTCTGATTGTGATTCAAAACCCAGCTACAAAACACTTGCTAAAATTGCAACTGAACAACAGAAAGCTATGGAACATATTCAAAAACTGTTAGACAGAAGCGATGATCTGTTAGGTGCTGAAATGACTCAATCTGAATCCTTAATTGAAGACATAAAAAATCTTCATGTTAAGTATCAGGAACTTGAAAGTCATCATGAAACTCTCTCAACAACTCATGAAAAGCTTTCCTATGATTATCTTCAAAGGAAACAAGATCTTGAGAAATTGAGAGCGGTTCATGAAGATCTTCAAAAGGAAAACGAGTCACTTCGCGCCAAACAGATCAGTCCCGCTCGGGAAGGATTTGAACCACCATGTCTTAAATGCATTGAGCGTGATAATGCTACTTCTGTTGCTGAATGTTCTACTGCTACTACTGTTGCAATATCTTCAACTGTTGATGTGGTAACTAACCCCTCTGCTGAGGATACCACTGCTATTGCTGATGAGAATGCTAGGTTGAAGACATTGCTTGAAACAGGGATGTACAAAAGTCTTAAAGGGCATCAGACACTATGTGATGTCCTCAAAAAGTAGATACTGAACCGAAACCCGAGGAAAGAGGGTGTTGGGTTCGTAAGGAAAATGAATGCTGATGGCTCTTACTAGAAACCTGAGCAGTACCCCAAAACCATGTGGGTTGCTGCAAAGGAACCTTTAGCAGACCCATCCAATCTATCTGGCTTCACTTGTGCTAACCCCATTATCATTGATGAATCCTTTGATGCAAACTATATACTATTTAAGAATCGGAATGGTGAAGTGTTTGCCAGGTACATTGGCACTAACGGCAGGAATGGACCGCCTATGAAGAAGATCTGGGTTCCGAAAAGGTGTCTGGAGAATCTTCCTATGCATGTCATGATGACACCTCACGTGAAGAAGACAAACCTCAGACCAAAGGCTTCATACGGTCCAAAGGCTTCATACAGACAGAGGACTCACCTGAGTCGCACTAACGCAAATGTTTTGCAGGGAAACCATACTCAGGCATATGAATATGAGAGCGGTTCATCAAACCGCCATGTTCATAAGACCAAGAACTATTCTGCTTATTCTTATGAGTACTATTGTCTGCTTGCAAGACTGTTTGCTAGGGCTCCAAAGCCAAAATTCTCAGATGCCGCACTTAGACTTATTGCTTCTCAGCCACCCTTGAAGATGTGGGTGGCTGAGAAAGCTTAACTCTCTTTTGCAGGGAAAGGTCTCTAGCAGAAAACTAAAATCGTCTGATGCCATTGCTAGGGACCTTAAACATCTTGTAGGGCGCAAGATCAAATGCCCGAATGGTCTTACTATGTACTTCGTTCCTGAATCGCTTGCTACTCTCCCTATTAGTCCTAATCTGGATCTAAGCTTTCATAACCCATTGGTTCGTCAAATGTTTTTGCTTCACAATGCTCTTGGTGAAGCCTATCCCCCTAACTGCATTGTAGGGTACGACACCAGCGTCTTCAGAATGGATTATTGACAGTGGGTGTACAAATCACATGACTGGCAAAAGAAGTCTTCTTATGGACTCAACCTTATGTCCATCCGACAAGAGCCACATCACATTTGCTAACACTGGTAAAAGTAAGGTATTGGGTCTAGGTAGAGTTGCAATCTCAAGGGATCAACACATGGATAAAGTCATGCTTGTTGAATCCCTTGGCTTCAACTTAATGTCTGTTTCAATGCTTTGCGATTTGAACATGATCGTAATATTTGGAAAATATCGTTGCCTTGTAATGGAATCTGACAAGTCTCTAGTGTTTGAAGGGTATCGAAAAGATGATCTGTACGTAGTAGATTTCTCAGCAGGACCACAGCTTGCCGTATGTCTTCTAGCAAAAGCTTCAGAATGCTGGCTCTGGCATCGGAGGCTTGGGCATGCTGGCATGAGGAACCTCCACACCCTAGCAAAGAAGAAGCATGTGATAGGCATCGAGGGCGTCAAGTTCAAGAAAGATCACTTATGCGGTGCCTGTGAAGCAGGGAAGATGACGTGGGCCAAACATCCCTCGAAGACAATCATGACCACTACTCGACCCTTCGAACTGCTTCACATGGATCTATTCGGTCCCACTCATTACTCAACTCTTACTACTACTGCTTGCCTCTATGGCTTCATTATTGTTGATGATTATTCTAGATACACTTGGGTGCACATAATCCTTTACAAGACTGAAGTGCAGGATGTCTTCAGACGCTTCGCAAATCGAGCTATGAACAATTATGGCGCCAAGATAAAGCACATCAAAAGTGACAATGGCACTGAATTCAAGAACACTGGCCTTGATACATATCTTGATACCTTGGGCATCACACATGAATTCTCAGCCCCGTACACGCCACAGCAGAATGGCGTCGTCGAACGCAAGAACGGAACACTCATTGAGATGGCCAGAACGATGCTAGATGAATACAAGACCCCAAGAAAATTCTGGCCTGAAGCCATTGATACTGCATGCCATACAATCAATCGTGTTTATCTTCACAAGCTTCTGAACAAGACATCTTATGAGCTCCTTACTGACAAGAAGCCAAATGTCAGTTACTTCAGAGTATTTGGCTCAAGGTGCTGGATCAAGGACCCACATCACACCTCAAAGTTTGCACCAAAAGCACATGAGGGTTTTATGCTTGGATATGGAAAGGATTCACACTCCTACAGAGTCTTCAATCTCTTTCATTACAAAGTGGTTGAAACAGGGGATGTGTGGTTCGATGAGACCAACGGTTCACAAAGAGAGCAACTGCCAAATGTGCTAGATGAAGTTCCATCTAGTGAATCAATCAAGCTAATGGGAACTGGAGAAATTATACCTTCTGAAGCTCATCCTGAAGAAGAACTTATCATCTCAGCACCTGATCAACATGAAGACAATGCTCAGCCTGAAGACATTCCTTCTAATAATGACAATGATTAGCAAGAGCAAAATCTTCGCCCTGTACATCCTCGCGTTGCCAATGAAGTGCAGATTGAAAGAATAATTGATAGCATCAATGCACCCGGTCCACTCACTCGTTCAAGGGCAACTCAGCTAGCAAATTTCTGTGGGCACTTCGCATTCGTCTCAATAATAGAACCCAAGAAAGTTGAAGAAGCCTTCACGAAACCTGAATGGATTCAAGCTATGCAAGAAGAGCTTCAACAATTTGAGCTGAATAATGTATGGGAACTAGTTAAGCGTCCTGATCCACGGAAGCACAATATAATAGGCACCAAATGGATATACCGCAACAAGCAAGATGAGCATGGTCAAGTTGTCAGAAACAAAGCTCGTCTCGTTTCTCAAGGATATACTCAAGTGGAAGGCATTGACTTCGATGAAACATTTGCTCCTGTGGCTAGACTTGAAGCCATACGCATACTACTGGCCTATGCAAATTATCATAACATACTTCTATATCAAATGGATGTGAAGAGTGCTTTTCTCAATGGCAAGATTGAATAAGAAGTGTATGTTGCACAACCGCCTGGCTTTGAAGATCCAAACATCCTGACATGGTATACAAGCTCAACAAGGCACTGTATGGCCTCAAACAAGCCCCTCGGGCCTGGTATGACACACTCAAATACTTCCTGAAGAGCAAAGGCTTCATACCTGGTTCCCTAGACCCCACTCTCTTCACGAAGACATATGATGGTGAACTGTTTGTGTGCCAAATATATGTGGATGACATTATCTTCGGCTGCACCAATCAGAAGTATAGTGAAGAGTTTGGATATATGATGCAAGAGCAATATCAGATGTCCATGATGGGGGAGATGAAGTTCTTCCTCGGTCTTCAAATACGACAACAGCGCAATGGCATCTTCATATCCCAAGAGAAGTATCTCAATGATTGCCTGAAGAAGTTTGGTATGCAAGACTGCAAAGGCTTCACAACACCAATGCCAGCCAAACATCATCTGGGTCCCGACGACAATGGTAAAGAGTTTGATGAAAAGGTATACCGCTCCATGATTGGTTCTTTACTTTATCTATGTGCATCTAGGCCAGATATTATGCTTAGTGTTTGCATGTGTGCTCGATTTCAAGCGGCACCAAAGGAGTCGCATCACTTAGCTGTGAAGCGAATTCTTTGATATTTGGCTCACACCCCGACTATAGGATTATGGTATCCAAAGGGCTCAGAGTTTGATCTGGTTGGATTCTCAGATGCTGATTATGCTGGTGACAAAGTTGATCGCAAGTCTACATCAGGCACATGTCACTTTCTGGGATGATCACTTGTATGTTGGTCTTCAAAGAAGCAGAACTGTGTATCTCTCTCCACTGCTGAATCTGAATACATTGCTGCTGGATCTTGCTACGCTCAGCTTCTATGGATGAAGCAAACACTCAAGGACTATGGCATTCATCTGAAGCAAGTGCCACTTTACTGCGACAACGAAAGCGCCATCAAGATCGCCAACAACCCAGTTCAGCACTCGAAGAAAAAGCACATTGAAATTCATCATCACTTTCTCAAAGATCATGTTGTGAAGGAAGATATTGATATCATACACGTCAACACTGAAGAGCAATTGGCAGATATCTTCACCAAGCCCTTGGATGAGAAGAGATTTTGCAAGTTACGGTATGAGCTAAATATCTTGGAATCCTCAAATGTCCTGTGATCAGGCACACATCCTAACCCTAATGCATATTGATGACTTAGATGTGCAACACACGAAGTAAAGTATATCTTCAATCAATGAAGACATACATTCTAAGTGTGAATACATTAATGTGGAATTTGACTTCGGAGCGCTGTGCCGTGTCTGGGTCTAATACTTCCTATACGGTGGGTAACGCCACCACCAAATGTTCTATTTTGAAGTGTTTCACTCATGGCATTACCTTGCAATGTCTTCACATTTGGTTTGGCTTCGATCTCAACATATCTTCATGATTATCTTCACTATGTTGAATATATATATATATATATATATAAGTGTTCTGTCCTCTACAGCATTCACTTATAGCTATGTCTTCTTGTTGAATCTTTTGAACTAAGTGAATGTGATCGGACCCTAACCTCTCTATGCTTTCTATCTCAAATTCTATCTCTCCAAATCATATGCATTCTATTGAAACTGTCGAATGTTTTCTCTGCGTCCTTGTCAGCAGAAGATACAGAGATAACCATTAAGTGTCGTTTTCAATGCTCATTCCTCCACATGAAACCCGGAGAAGTAGGAACAACCACCCGACAATCAAGGCGTGCGTGGGACGTGGAACAAACCCCAAAATTCCGCATAATGGCCACATGTTCCTCAGATGCGAATCGCCAGGGGCACCAGTGTAATAGCGCAGTGCCGCCCATGTACCTATAAATACACACTTCACAGCGGTCACTATCTCTTCTTCCACTCTCGCACGAACCCTAGCGCCACCGCTTGCCCTCGACGACGCCGGCGACGAAGCGCTTCACTGCCGCAACCTCTCCGACGCCGTCTTCACACCGACCGCGGACATCGTCCTCTCCGCCATCGCCGTAGGTGTCCTCCGTTGCCAAGTTAGGGCACGGAAGATCGAACTGCTCGGCCTCATCTTCCACTTCGTCTAGCAGTTCTTAGTGTGGTAAATAAAACTTCCTTTTTACAGCACTGTTGATCCTATGGATTTGTCACTTTCTACCACAAGAAGTTTCTATTCACACTAGTTAGATCTCTCTCATACTGCATCTCATAATATGCCTAGTATATTCACTTATGCTTCACAAAGTAGTTAGATTCCTCACTTGTACTGATCTGTGGATTCGTACAAATCTGGAACCAACTCCTTATCTATGAGTGAATGTCTTCGCACGATGAGGTCAATGTCTTCTAAACTGATTTATCTTCAAAATCTTCTGAGAATGCATATGACCTCTTCCCCTTCCCTCGCACCTTAATGCTGTCACAGGTACATGTCCGTGGGAGAATCCTTTGGTTCTCATAGTCTGCATTCATTTGCAGAATTCTTACAGCATCACATTAATTCTCCCGAAGCCAGTTCCTGTTGGTCCAGCAAGCGAAAACCTTTGAAGCCTTTGAACGTGTTGAAGCCTTTCAAGTTAAAGTTTATGGCTTCAGAGAAAGCAGCAAGGAAGGGTGGCAGAAAGCATCATGGAGAAACATCCAGAGATCTGCCAGATGAACTCTCAGAACTATACAAGACAGATCCTAAAGAGGATTACAATTAGCGCAAGACCCGAATCCAATGGATTCGAAGATATTGGGTAGAACAATGGTTCAAATACCGATTTGTAACCCAGGAATATGCTGAGAAAAACACCATCAAGAGACCTTGGGGAGACATCCTATACAAGAATCTTCTACCAAGGTCCAGAGATGAAGCCATTGCTCAAGGCTTCAATCCCTGCATGGTCCGTGGGCCACAGCCTGCTGATGCACACCCATCGTCACTACTATGGTGTCGTGACGACAATCTATTCAAGCGCAACTTCCAGTTTGCCCAGAACTCAGCGAAGCAGAACAAGAAGACTTTGGGGTTAGACTTTAACCCTGGTCCCTCAGCACCAAGGGCAGATGGCACACGAGATGCAGAACCCAATGTCATCGGTCCCTTCTACAACCTTGAAGGCCTCATCACCCGTATCTTGGTTCAAGGGACTGCAGTGAATGAGCCGGCAGCTGACGCTGAATCTGAAGAAGCGCCTGCAGCACCAAAGACAAAGAAGCTGAAGAAGCCTAAAGCTTCAAAGCCTGCCCCCTCATCAAAAATCTCACGGGCGAAGCCACTGGCAACTGCACCTCCTGAAGACAGTGTGCAGTCCGAAGACTTATCTCGCATCTCCAAGCCCCAGAAGGTCAAGATGCCTCTGCCTCACACCGGACAAGAGCTAACTGCTGCTGCCATTCTGCGCAATGACGACATTGATCTGTCAAGTGATGAAGATCTAGCAGATGACGCTCTTGAGCAACTCATCAAGAGCAAAGAAGAAGCAGAAACTTGTTCCATAATACATCATCTTGTAACTAACTCCTTATTGGCGATGGCGGCGGCACTCCCACCCACCCTCCCACCCTCCGGCGACTCCTCACGGCGATCTCCCTTCCTCTCCGGTAACTTTTAGAACTCCTCCAACCATTGTTTCTGGATTTCTCTCCTCTCTCTCGGGACCCCATCTTCTATGGGTTCTGATGGCGGTGCAACTCTGGATCTGGATTTCTCTTGTGGAGTGGCTTTTGCTGATGAGGTTTTTAGATCTTCTGGTCTCTCCATTCATCCTTTGGAGGGGTCACGTCCTTTTGTTCTGGTGGTTTCTTTTAGCCGGCATGATTTCCGGCTGGATGAAGATTCGGTGGCTGCGGCACTCGAGGCAGCTCTTGGTGGTTCTGCTATTGATCTCATGGTGACTTGCATTAAGGATAAAGTTTTCTCTTTTGTGGTGTCTTGCAAGCAAGTGGGATTTCATATTGTTGATTCGCGTTCTTATGCGTGCAACCAATTCAAATGTTATTTTCATCTCTGGGGTAATGGTGGGCCAAATTGGTGGCGTGAGTTTTTGATCTGGAAAAAGGAGTGTGACGCGGAGTGGATTCTTGTCAGCCCCTCCAAGCGGCGTGCCGTTCTTGGTATGATGGCAATGCATAAGCCTCCTGTCAAGTCTGCGATCAGATCTGGTAATTCATCTCGCAAAAGGCTTTCCTTCGCTACATTTCAGAATTATGATGCATGTAAGGGCTATCGTTATCCTGCTACTCAGAATTGCATTGATTTAGCTGATATCTCCGGTTATGATTTACCCACAAAGGAACGTGTGGTAATTCACCCCCCGCCGCCGGTGGATCTTCAGTGGACGGTGGCCTCGCTGTCGATCACTTTTGGCACGGTCGTTCCTATACGATCGTCTCTTTTGGAACCACAAGCTCCATCTACAACGAGATCTCCGGGCGGGTTAGATCCTGTTTTGAATGATGCCATGTTGGGCTCCGATGCCATGCTGGGCTCTTCGGACTCAGTAATCACTGGTCCATCGCCCACATGCCTCCCTAGGCCTAGTTTTCCTCCTCCGACAGTCAGCCCAGTTGCTGCAGAGCCCACTATTGCTGATCTTTCACCTGTTGGGCCTGCTATCCCTGTTACACTGGATATTCCTTCCACTCAAGAGGCCAATGATGCTTTCGAGACCATGGTCAATGACATGGTGGACCAAGTGCTCACGTGTTCTCGCTGCTCTTTGGGGGGCCACCTGTCTGTCAGCTGCTCGGTCTCCGTTGGATGTTTGGCCTGTGGGGATCCTGGTCATTCTAGGAAGGACTGCGATTTTATCGCGATAGAAAAAGGTTTATGTTGGAAACGGAAGCGTCCTGATATCTCGGATAGGTCGGTCTCTCCCTCCTGCATTGGGAAGCACGTGCTGCCGCCACCCTTGCTGTCTTGCCCCATCACATCACCATTATCCCCGGTATCCTGCGCTCCTCGCACGCCGGCTGGCTCTCCACCGCCAACGCCTCCGCTTCCTTCTTCCCCCCCCCCCACCCATGGCAAACTTTGCCATTGATCCGATGCGCTATGTGCCGGCGGGGCATCACATCATTGATGGAGGGGTTAATCGTCTTCCACGGACCTTCGTCTCGCCACCGTCGCCCATGGTTCGTTCTCATGAACGCTTTTTGATCGCGGAGGTCATGCCGGCTCTGCCTCTGGATCAGATGGGTCAGGTACGTGAGCAGGTGGTTGAGCTCGTCAACCACATGGGTTTTCATGTTCGCTCTGCCCAGCCTTGGATTACTGGTGTGGGTTTATTTGAGGTCAGAGATGCTGGTGAGAGTTTTGCTTTGGTTCAGATGCCTCCTCAAGATCTTGGTCTGGATCGTTTTTTCCGTTTTATGAGACACGACCATGGTGAGGGTTTTCGTGGGGTTCAAGGTTTTCGTCAGGGCTGCCTAATGTTTCTGGGTGTCCCTCTTGATCTGCGTAATGAGGAGAACCTAAGGGCTGCAGTTAATACTTTTGGAAAATTTCATCATTGGATTAGTGATGATCCATATCTTGTAAGATCGATAGTTTTTGCTTCTTTTCCAGAGGACATACTAGTTCCCAGGGATGTGGTGTTCTCTGACTATGCGGATTGGGGAGGTGCAAAAGTGTCTTGGACTGCACCGTGCTTCATTCTTGGTGCTAATTTTGCTGAGCAAATGCCGCAAGATGAAGACCCTATGCCCATCGATGGAAACCCTCACCCCTTGCCCGGGAACTTGATCCATGATGACAATGTATTTGCTCTGCCGCCTTACCCTGTGCTTGGGTGGAATGATGTGCCACCGCCGCCGCCCCCTGTGGATGTGAATCAGGGCGGAGGATGGGGTTGGGATGACGATGCGCAAGCTCCAGCAGATGATGCAGCAAATGCAGAAGTCCCTGATCAGGAGTCCATTGTCATAAACCAGCAAGATTTTTCAGGCTCTGTTAATCAGTCTGACAGTTCTGTTCTGCCTGCTCCGCCTGAGATCGTGCATTTGGATGCTGTTCAAGTTGAGGATCATCCACCTGTTGTGGTTGCCGAGCCTGATCAGTTGCACCCGGTGATTGCTCCGTTGGATGCTGGGGATTTGATGCCGGGTTTGGAGGTTGCTCCTGGTGATGACTTACAGCCCCCTGAAGCTTTATTGGGTAATGACATTCAGAATGCTGCTATGCCTGCTGACCCTGATGCTTGGGCCATAGTGCCATATAAGCAGCCTATAGTGTCCCGACAGGATCTTTTTGCTGGTCGTCTGAATGTGGTCTACGGCCCTCCTTTGCCACCGGAGATGGCATGGAAAAGGACCTTTGATACCCTTTTGGGTCGTTGCTCTACTATGCATGTTCCAAAGCAAGTTTTTCAGGCTTCGTTTCAGCCTCTGATTCTTTCCAAGAGATCTTGGTCATTGGCGTTTGAGAAGGTTAGCTGGGTTTCTGAATTAATACCTGCTGATTCTGCTGGCTTTGTGGTCCCACTGTCTGTTGCTTCGCCCCTCAGTGGGCCTGCTTGTGCTTTGTTAGCTAACAGTTCTCAGGAGTTGGAGCCAGGCTTTGGACTGCAGCCTGTTACTGCTGCTGAAGAGCAGTTCTCTTTCTCTGCTCCTGCCCCAAAGACGAAGCGAGTGACCAAACGTGATCGTGCTCCCGTTGTTGACTCTGACCTACGCCGTTGCACTCGTAGCTCTATAAAGAGGGATGGTTTTAAGCCTGTGATGCAAGCCCTGCCAATGACGGAGCCCAAGAAGAAGAAGCCTCGCCCAAAACCCTTTGCGGAGGATGATCATGTTCCAAGGTCGACTCTAGTGCCTCCCCCAACACCAATTATCCACATTCAGCAAATTGGAGCCCACTTGGGTATTGCGGCTGACAAGCTTACCGCGGATGCGCTTATGGCGGATCCATCCTCTGCTAAGGGCAATTCGTCTGATGTATAGTCTGGGCTATGATTGCGGGGTGTGGTCGACCCATAACCAGACTATCTTTCGTAGGTTTATTTTAAGTCTCTTTTGTTGGGGAGTTGTTGATGATCGTTGTCAACGCATGTGTCCTTTGTTTGGCTATGTAGTTGGTTTGAATTGTGGTCTGTGCTCCCTGCTATGCAGGCATGCTCCTAAAATCTGTAAACAATATATTTTATGGATCCTCGATCTACTAGAAGTTGGCGTGTAATGTGTTGGAATGTTAGAGGTCTTAATTCTGATGATCGCCAACGTGCTGTTCGTAATAAGGTGGAGGAAAGCATGGCGTCTGTGGTATGTCTACAAGAAACGAAAATGGAGTGTATTGATTCCACGACTGTACGAAATTTTTGCCCAAGTCGTTTTGACTCGTTCGTTTTCAGTCCTTCGGTTGGGGCCTCAGGTGGCATTGTTGTGCTGTGGAACTCCTCTGTTCTCTCTGGTCGGTTAATGGAGGCGAAGCATTTTGGTATTATTGTCCAATTCACTTCAAACATAATAATGAAGTTTGGACGTTGGTCAATGTCTATGGGCCATGCAGAGGCCAAGCTAGAGATGATTTTGTGGACTGGCTCTACCATCTTTCCATACCTGACTCTACTAATTGGCTGGTACTGGGGGATTTTAATTTTATTAGATCAACTGAGAACAGAAATCTACCTGGGGGTGATGCTAATGATATTTTTATCTTTAATGAGATTATCGGGCATCTTGGTCTGCTCGAATTACCTATTAAGGGTAGATCTTTCACTTGGTCAAATATGCAAGATAATCCTTTCCTTGAGCAGCTAGACTGGTTTTTTACCTCTGCGAATTGGATCTCCTGTTACCCTTCCACTCAGGTGTTACCACTTGCAAGGACTGCTTCAGATCATGTGCCTTGTGTGGTGGCAATCAACACCTCCATTCCCAAATGCAATATCTTTCGTTTTGAGAACTATTGGGTGGAGTTGCAGGGTTTTATTGATTGTGTAGCTGCCTCTTGGTCTTCTACTATAAACAAAGCACACATTACTGCTGTTATTGCTGCTAAGTTCAAATCCTTGAGGAGAGATCTCAAGAGTTGGCATATGAATGTCTCCAAAATGAAGGTCTTAATTGCTAAATGCAACAGAGTGGTTCTCATTTTGGATAGTTTGGAGGAGTTGAGGCCCCTATTCAGGCATGAATTCAACTTCAGAAATCTAGTTAAGTTGCATGTGGAGCATCTCCTACACCTGCAGTATCTATATTGGAGGAAAAGGTGTACTATTCGATCCATTAAAGTGGGGGAGGAAAGCACTAAATTTTTCCATGCCATGGCTTCTGAAAGATATAGGCATAACTCCATTTCTTCTTTAAGGCTGGAGGATAGCTCTGTGGTGACTGACCATGAACAAATGGTGCTGCTTTATGGCTTAATTTCAAGAATAGAATGGGCACTAGTCATGGGATTGAAATGTGTTTTGATCTCTCTTCTATTTTGGATAGAGTGGAGGGTTTGGATTCCTTCACTAAAGTGTTCTCCAAGGAGGAGATGGATAACACTGTTAAGAACATGCCTATTGATAAGTCACCTGGCCCTGATGGATTTAATGGCTTGTTTTTCAAAAAGTGTTGGCATATAATCAGCAAGGATTTCTATGCTTTGGCTGCTGCTTTTCATGAGGGGACTGCTAATCTTGAGAATATCAACTATTCATACATCACTTTGGTACCAAAGAAGAGGTCTCCTGAATCTGTCAATGACTTTAGACCTATCTCTCTTACTGGTATGGGGGTTAAGTTCCTTTCAAAAATGGCTGCAAATAGGCTTCAGTTGGATATCATGAGATGTTTACATAAAAACCAATATGGTTTTATCAAGTCAAGAACAATCCAGGACTGTGTGGCATGGACACTTGAATACTTGCATCAATGTCACCAGTCCAAAAGGCCTATTGTCATTCTAAAGCTAGACTTTGAGAAAGCTTTTGATTCAATTGAGCATGAGGCTATATTTCAGATTCTGAGACACAAAGGTTTCAATGACAAATGGATTTCCTGGGTTAAGCAGTTTCTTGCTTCTGGTACTTCTTCTGTTTTGCTTAATGGGGTACCTGGTAAGCAATTTACCTGCAAGAAAGGTGTTAGGCAGGGTGACCCTCTCTCTCCACTCCTGTTTGCAATTGCTGCTGATTTGTTGCAATCAGTGGTTAATGATATGTTTCACAAGGGACTTTTGGAGCTTCCAATTCCCTGTCATGACAGGGACTACCCCATTATAAAGTATGCTGATGACACATTAATTATTTTGCCTGCTAAGGAACCGCAATTGCTTGCTCTGAAGGGGATGTTACTCCTATTCTCCAAGTCCACTGGGCTGCTTGTCAACTATCATAAGTCTTCTATGCTTCCTATTAATGTTGATTCAGTGGAGATAGCTAGGCTGGCTTCAGTCTTTGGTTGTGTGGTTGGCTCTCTGCCTTTTACCTATCTTGGGCTACCTGTGGGAATCAACAAACCCAAGATTCTGGATTTAATGCCTTTGGTGGATAGTATGGAGAGGAAACTTTCTGTAAGCTCCTCCTTCCTTGCTCATGGAGGAAGGCTACAATACTTGATATCTTCTCTCTCTTCGGTTCCTATTTTTTTCCTCTGCAGTTTGGACCTGCCTCCTGGTATTTTAAAGCAACTGGAGAGAATTCAGAGGCAGTGCCTTTGGAGAAAGTATGGACAGGAGTCTGGTCAGTCTTTGGCTGCTTGGAGCTTGGTCTGTAGACCAAAGAATAAAGGTGGGATGGGTATTTTGAATTTGGGGCTGCAGAATGAAGCCCTTCTTCTCAAACATGTTAGTAAGTTCTACAATAAAGTTGATGTTCCCTGGGTGCATTTGATTTGGAACACTTACTATCATGGTAGAGTCCCCCATGCTACAACCTTTTGTGGTTCCTTCTGGTGGAGGGATATTTGCAAGTTAATGGATAAATTCAGGATGGTCTGTATTGTGCATGTTCATAGGGGTGACACAGTTCTATTTTGGTCTGATTCTTGGTCTTTGGGAGATTCCAGTATACCACTTGATCAAAGATTTGCAAGACTTTTCTCCTTTGTCATTGACCCTCTTATTTCTGCTGCTGAGGTTTTTGACATGTCAGAGCTCACTCCTCTATTTCAGTTACCACTCTCTGAGAGAGCTTTTGGTGAGTTGCAGTCATTGCAATCCTCGCTTGGAAATTCAAATGTAAATCACCAGCTGAATGATGTTTGGGTTTGGAAAGAGGATGGAAAGGATTACTCTGCCAAGAAATATTATACCTTCTTGCACAAGCACATTGTGTCAAACCCAATATTGTCCTGGATTTGGGCTAGTTGTTGCACATTGAGAATTAAGTTCTTTGCCTGGTTGTTGATCATGGATCGGTTGAACACACAAGATATGCTGGAGAGAAGGCACTGGAATGTCTCTGACTCAAATTTGTGTGTGTTGTGTCCCACGCACACCAAGGAGGACAGGGATCATCTATTCTTCCAGTGTAACTTTAGTTGCAGGGTCTGGAACTACCTTCAAATCAGCTGGCCTCCTGGAGATGATATGACTGCCATTGCTTTCCATGCTAGAAGGGATTTTGCAAGGCCTTTCTTCTCTGAAGTTGTTTTTCTAGCTTGCTGGAATATTTGGAATGTTAGGAATGAAAGGGTCTTCAGGAATATCAAACCATCTTTTCATAGGTGGAGAGCTTCTTTTATTTTGGACGTTTCTCTTTTAGTTCATAGGATTAAACCTAAATTCAAAGATGATCTGATTAGATGGATCTCTTTTTTGCCTCCTTGAGGTTAGCTTTTTCAACTTGCCTTTTCTCTTTTAGGGTCTCCCTGACTTTGTAAATTGCTGCACATATGTATTTTTGTTTGGAGTAATAAAATTGCTGTGGGGCCAATGCCCTACAGTTTCAGGTCAAAAAAAAGAGAAGAAGCAGAAATCTTCAATGATCTGCCTCTCTTTGATGTGACCATCATCCATAACTTCATTGACGAGTGGTTTGACACGCCAAACATCATCTTTGAAGATCTGCAGCTACCAATTGGCCTCAGTGTCGCCTTCCAAGGCGCCATTGCTTCAGAACTCGCTATTGCCCAGCGCATTGTTGAACTGAAGCAAAAGATTGACTATGAAAAGGCTCAGTTCAAGAAGCATATGGCCAAGCTCAGCGTGCAGGAAGTGAAGAACTCCAAGAGTATGATGCACGAGCTCAAGGAAGCCTTTGTAAAGAAACGTGCAGAAGCTCAAGGTTCGCCTGAGCGCATGAAGACTCTGGCTGACAGATGTGTGCAAGCCTACAATGAGGCTGAGAAGCGCAAGGCCCTTGGGTGTCCTGGCATCGACCCCAGGATGGCCGCAAAGAAGAACAAGAAGCCTGCTACGGATGAACCTGACGCACCAAGGCAGGAAACAGTTCCAATTGTCTTCCCAACTAGACTGACTGGCTCGAAGCCAAAAAGCCGGTCAACCGCTTCAGAGCTCAAGAAGACAAGGACTGCTGAGGCTGAAGCCAGGAAGAGGAAACATTCTGAAGCCTCTCCAACTGCCCCCTCCAAGAAGAAGAGGAAGACCAAGAAAGATCGGGCTGCTCCCACAGAGCCCTTGATAGTTGAACCCATTTCTATGGTCTATCCTGAAGCTGAACGCCAACTGACTATCCATGAGCCTGCTTCCACAAAGGCTCATGAAGCTGAAGACTTTCCAGTAGCTGATCCCATTGCTGCTGAAGACATTGGTCAACATGACAATGTAGAAGATGGTGCAGTCCTTCCTCAGCTTGAAAACAGTGAACTCATCAGCATTGGTCGTCCACTGACGCCAATTGCACAAGATGCTTCATGGGCAGATCGCCCACAAGAGGAAGAAGACTATGAGGCCCAGCCCACTCCAACTCCACATGTGTCGCCCATGTTGCGCAGGCTTCGCAAAGGTCTAAGGCCTCAAATCTTTGCTGAAGACAATCCGGCTGCATCAGCTGCGGAAGAAGAAGTCCCACAAGTCCCCCTGTCCCACCAAGAAGCAGTTCATGCTTGTGACTGACCCTACAGCTCGTCAAGTGGAGGATGAACATCTTGAGGCTGCCACAACCACCAATGAAGCTAATGTGGAGCCCTCCCCAATGGAAGAAGAAGACAGCGAAGCCGCTGATCCCGTCACTTCTGTTCCTGAGTCTGCTGCCGGTCCCCAGTTCGACTATCATGTTGAGCACATGCCTCAGGTACAGAAGCCAATCCCAAGATTGCCAAGGTTCACAGGTCCTGTATCAGCACCTGGCTCCTTCAATATCAATGGCTTTAGGGCAGACAACACATTCTTCGATAGCTCTAGGAACCCCTACTCAAGGGAAAGGATATCATCTGACCGATTCTGGAGCTATCCTCAGCGAAGCTATTACTCATGCATTCTTTACAACCAAGGTCGCATCTTCCCACACAAGCGCCTTGACATTGAAGCCATAGCTGGTCTGCCCTGTCTGGAAGAAGCTTTGGATTGCTTCAAGGAAGTTGGACTGCTGCCATTCGTTACTGACCAAGAGCATTGGAATGAAGAGCTGCTGCTCCAATTCTATGCCACACTTCACATCCGTGGGTACAGCAGAGATCTGAAGACTTGGGTCCTGGAGTGGATGATCGGAAACGTTCATCACGAAGCCAATGCATTTGACATCATTGAGCTCACTGGTTTGCCCACTCCTGGCGATCTCTACGAGCATGGCTGTCAGCTGCATAGTGAAGCTATTGAGAGCATCTTTAAGAGGCCGGAACCTGATATGAGTCAGATGCTCAGCATGATGAAGCCATTGCCCCAAGATGCTGCTTATCCAACAGAGTTCTTCGTTGAAGACCTTGAGTATCTGCCAAGAAACATCTATCACATCATCAGGCGAACTCTCTGGCCCATCAAAGGGCACTCTCCAAATGCCAAGCTTGAGGGTGCAATGAAGACTTTGGTCTTCTATATTCTTCATGGAAAATGCTTCAATGCACAGGACTTATTCATCCGCCAACTTGCTGCATCAGGCTCTGATCTGTTTGGCTTGAAGTTCTACACCCCGTGGGTAATGCGGCTAATCAAACTTCACTCCAATATCTCCTATCAGCCATCTGCTCGCAATCATCGGATTTTTCTGCCTGATGTGGATATCTCTACTGAAGCCATCTATCCTGAGCCTGCTAAGGAACCTCTAAGTCTTCAGAATGCAGAGCATCAGAGTTTCTCTCAGAACATTGAAGGAGTTGAAGCAGTCACTCGGGTGTATCCTTTAGCTGGCACTACACGTGCACTACACCCTGCCTCCACTGAAGTCACTGATAGTACAACTTCTCCAAGACCCAAGAAGCGCACTCGTGTTCTCAACGACCGAGAGCTTCTTGTGGCTCTTCATCAGAAACAGGATAGGCATCATGAATGGCTGAAGCATCAGATGAAAAGCCTCTTGGTGGATGTTAATCGCATTCGCAATCTTGCCACCAAGAATGCTTTCGTTGCCCATGAAACATGTCGCCGCACATGGAAAGGGCTCACAATGATGTGTTCTGAAGCTGATCTTCAAGAGGATGGCTTCACTGAGCGATTCAAGTTTGACTCCACACCTCCTCGAAGGGCTGTGCTGCGAGGAACTCCATCCCTTGAAGACTCTGGGTTCTCTTCATCTGCTGCAACAGTGACTGCCAGAGTTATCAAGGATGAAGATGATGCTACTTCACCACCACCTCCTTCAGCACGCGTCAACTCTACTCCAAGCTCTTCAGCACCGCCAAACACCACGACCCTGCTACTTCACCTACTCCGCATGGGAACGAGTAGATGCTCTATGTCTTCAAACCTTTTTGGTCCTTACTGACAAAAGGGGGAGAAGCATATGAGGTTGATAGTCTTCAAGCGGGTCCATATGGGCGGGTGCTTTATATTTTGCTTCGTGCTTACAACTCTCGTTTTGCTACATTTGGTTCTTTGAGTTGTAACACTTAAACTCGATGGTCGTCTGCTACTTATCTGCCACTTTGTTTTGCGATGATAAATTCCGCATGTGCGATGATAAATTCCGCACTTAGATCATTCTACAGACATCCATTTTCCATTATGCATGTCATTATCTTCATATACTTTCACATGCATAGTGGATTGTCATCATAAGTTGAAGTGGATCTCCACAAGTACAACCTGCCATGTGCATTTGCATTCCAAAAGCAAATTACTTATATGCACATCTTCAGGTGGAGCCCTTGCAACTTATGAAGACAATTCCTTATCCTTTACAATTTCACAGATTATATTCCCCGTTGAAAACTTCAACTAGTTTGTCATCAATCACCAAAAAGGGGGAGATTGTAAGTGCATCTAGTGCCACCCCTAGTTGGTTTTGGAGTATTGACGACAAACCTAGTTGAGGGACTAATGTGTTTGTGAGAATTGCAGGATAACACAGGTAGAAGTCCCTCATTGATTCGGTTTTCCTACCAGAGATGACCCCTAAAAATGTATGAAGACATTGAAGTCAAAGGTGGTATATGAAGATATTCACATTGAAGACTATGACAAGAGAAGACACCACATGAAGCCTATGGAGCTCGAAGACTTAGATCTTTCGTAGTTCTCCTTCTTTTGTGTTGAGTCATAGGAACCACCGTACTGTTAAGTGGGGTCCAAGAGAACCAGTCAGAATGACTGAAGTGATGCCTAACCAAAACCTATGTCTTCGAGCGAAGACTATGAGAGCGAATCTTGTCCAGAGTCAGACAAGTCAGCTTTGCTTGTAGCCCAAGTAAAGTTGCCATGTGAGTTTGAAATCTGACCGTTGGAACACGTGTCAGTTCCTTAGTGACCCAGGGTCATTTCGGACAAATCAGGTCGGGTTGCCAAGTGGCTATAAATAGCCCACCCCCTACAACCATAAACGGTTGGCTGCTCAGATTGAGAGTACGGCTTTTGTCGTTTGAGAGCAACCCACCTCGAAGCCTTTGAGAGAGAATTCCTTGCGAGGATAAATCCCTAACCACCCAGAGCCAAAGAGAATTGGGCATCACTTAAGTCTTCTTATCTGTGTGATCTGAAGACTTATTACACTTGTGGATTGTGCATCCTCCAGCCGGTTAGGCGTCGCGTTCTGAGCATCCAAGAGACATTGTGGATTGCCGGTGAACGAAGTTTGTGAAGGTTTGGGAGTCTACCTTGAAGACTTAGCAGAGTGATTGGGAGAGGTCTGTGTGACCTTAGCTCAAGGGGAATACGGTGAGGACTGGGTGTCCTGAGCTACGTGTTCAGGACTGGGTGTCCGGGACTGTGTGTCCTAAAGTTTAAATACCTAGCCGCCCCAACCAGACGTACAGTTGTCACAACAACTAGAACTGGCCCAACAAATCATTGTCTTCAACGAGTCACTGGTTCCATCTTCCCTTCCCTTTACTTACTGTTACTCCTTGTGAAGTCATTGTATGTTTGCACTATCTTTTGTCTTCACTGAGTGACTGCGTGTGCTATCTGGCTTCACAATATCTTCCTACCCGATCCTTACTACATTGCTGCTATTAGTCATTGTGCTTTCACTCTATTGAATACTTGACTATGGCTTGCCTAGTGTAGTCTACCTTCCGCTGCAGGGTATTAGGTTTATTTCTATCATTTGTCTTCATAACTCCCACGTTTTGAAGACTTTCATAAAAATCGTCTATTCACCCCCCCTCTAGTCGATATAACGCACTTTCACAAATATCAATATCTACTATCATTACTATGCTTGTATCACAATCTCTTCACCCAACTAGTGCACCTATACAAATTACCATTATATTTGGTGTGTTGGGGACACAAGAGACTATTTATTATTTGGTTGCAGGGTTGTTTGAGAGAGACCATCTTCATCCTACGCCTCGCACGGATTGATAAACCTTAGGTCATCCACTTGAGGGAAATTTGCTACTGTCCTACAAAACTCTGCGCTTGGAGGCTGAACACGAGTCTACAAGAACAAGTTGTGTAGTAGACATCAAGCTCTTTTCTGGCGTCGTTGCTGGGGAGGTGAGTGCTTGAAGGTATATCTTTAGATTTTGCAATTGAATCTTTTAGTTTCTTGTTTTATCACTAGTTTGGTTTACAAAAGAAAACCGCAAAAAATGGATTTGAGGTTGCGTCATATTATTCATCTTTATAATGTCTTTCGTGAAAATGATGGAAAGGAAAATTGTGCTCAATTGATAGAAGAAGAATTTTATAAAATGTTTGACAAAAGTCTTTGAATGATGAGCATGATTGCAATGTTGTTGGTATGAACTCTTTGAATATCCATGATGCTAATGATATGCAAAGGCATAAGCTTAGGATGCTATGTTTGACGTAGATGATATTTTTAGTCCTCCGAGTCTACTAGGAGCCCCTGGGATTATTCTAGGTGCCATGGGCTACCCAAATAGGCCAACGCCTATTAGGGAGTCGCCACATGGGCCTTAAAGCCCATATAGGTGGCACCCCCTTTTAGCCTTGCCCCCAAGCGAGGGGGTGCTGCTAGGGTTTGGGGAGCGGCCCCACCTCCTTGTGCGCCGCCCCAAGGGAGGGAGGCCCCTCCTCCAAGTTGGCCTCCCCTCCCTCTACCTACACATATATACCCATGCCCCCCCTTTGAGACACAATTCCTTGTGCATTTCATGCGCCTCCTCTCACCCTCTAGTTCATCCATGATAGTTCTTCTTACAGAAGGCTCCTCCTCCCTCTTCTTATACTTTGGCATTGGCGAGCTCTCATCTTCGAAGTGCTACTGGATCACTGGTGTCATACACATGAAATGCACAGAGGGATCATGCGTTTGATTCTTGTTCTATGAAACTGTTCGTGGGATAGTTCGAGGGTCTTCAAGAACGATCTTAACCCACTCTTCTTCCGTCGCAACTCAAAGTTTGTAATGATTAGATCTAATATTGCACGTATCTTCATAGTGAGCATAGGATCTTGATCTGTAGGCTGATTTTTTTCTACTACGTTTCCTAACAGTGGAATCATGACTGATCTATGAGTAGATGTGCAAGTTATGATCTAGAACACATGTGATTGTATTGCACAAAAGATTTTCATAGTAGATTAGATGTATTGCTAAAAAAAGAGTAGTTGATGAGTACTATTGCTTAAGAAGAGGTTCTTGTAAGATCACATGGAAAGAGTTTTAGCAAGACTCGTTGTCCTAAAACACTGGCGATAAAGATACAAGATTGATATTTCACTCACACTTGTGTATGGATTAATCATGTATTCCATCATATGTAGAACAAGTGTCCAATACTCGAAGTAAGTTGCGAGTAGGCTACAAAACTTATCAAGGGGTTGACCATAAGACAACAATGAAAATGTTATGAAGTACTAAAGTAAGAAAGATGGCATGTTTCTCGCATACGGAGAAAATGAAGAGATCGTTAAGTACTTACATTAATGCAGGCTCATTGTAAGTAGTTACATTGATACAGCATTAATCAGTGCTCCAAGCAATTTTTTATTTCAATTAAGGGTTTGGTGTAATACATTAGGGTGGCGCAATAAATGGAATTATTCCAAATAGATTACTGTAGTGAATTCTATAACAAAAGGTTAAGTATATATTGTTGCTTCAAAAGCAACAATGGAGGGTGCCGGATCAAATAGTTCACTTATGAACTTGGTATGATTTCAAGAAGGCTTGTCCCAATGGAACACTACTATGGATATATAGTGGCTCTGTTAGCATAGTCTAAGGAATCAAAGGTTCTACCAGTTATGCAATATATACAAAGTCAGTTCCACACAAATCATGAAATTTGTGGAAACATGTAAAATTCATAGATATGCAAAGATACACACATACCTGAACTTCTTAGATTTGATAGGACGAAGTCTATACCACAAGAAAAGCATAGACAACACCTGATTGCCATTGGTGTAAAAGAAGTTACATAAACTAGATTACCGACTTTAGTGCAAGTGAGAGACTATTGGAAATATGCCCTAGAGGCAAAATAATTGTGTAATTTCCAAGTTTATAATTAATTTTTATTTCTATGCAACTAATATGGTTCTCGAATCTATGAAAACCAAGAGGTTCAAAGGAAAACTCATATGCACGAGTTATAAATGGTAAAATAAGATTCATAGTCTTGCCTCTAGGACTAGCTCAAGTGTTGCATGATGGTTCTGTTTTCTCGATCATGGGCATAGTTAAGTGTGACGATGATGCCAACAACATTGAGGGCACGATGGTTGTAGGACATTCGTGTTGAACTGACCCAAGTTGTATGTTATATTTAGAGATGATTTTGTTACAAGTCTATAATCCAAAACTTGCGAAAGTTAATGTATGCACAATTCCGTAGACCACGAGAGTATCGAGTCACTCCATACTGGATGGTGCACTTTGGGGTTCTAATCTCATTCATAATAGGGCGATCTTCGAGGCAACTTACATGATCATCAGAAACTTCTAACGAGGGGCTAGATAACTTGAGATTAGGATTTTGTCCCCCGATGATGGACTCTGTGTGAAGCCATTCATCATTGTATGGCCAGACACAATGTGACTTGGTCACAAGGATGCCGAAGCATGAGAGCAGGAAAAGAGAACAAAACCGATAATGAGGAGACTCGTATAGTGAGCATGTGTTTGACCACCGATATATATATCATCTCGGGATTTGTAAAGTATCGCAAAGCAAAAGGAATGGCATACGGTAGCTATAGTTCACTTAAATCATTTGTGTGAATATAAGGGTCAATATGGATGTCCATGAGTCCGCTATTGATCATTGATCAAATTTTTTTCCGGTCATGTGTATATTTCACCGAACCTGTAGGGTCACATGCTTAAGAACCTTTGATCTATTGAGTAGTAGAGGAGTTAGGAGCATCGAAGAATATCACCAAAAAAGCTTTGGAGTTAACAGAAATGTTTCAAGAGAGAATCAGAAGTTTTATGGAGAAAATTAAATAGGTGGAAAAGTTCTGGATGGTGTAATAATAATATAGGAGGGCTCCAAAATTTACAGGGAGCCCCTAGGATTTTTATAGGCACTATGGGCTACCCAAATCCAAAGAACTAGCTATGGACACGGGTGCGTGGAAGCTTGCTATCCACGTGCTAGAGCCATGAGTTGGTCGCGAGATCTTATGGGTTTCACCTCTAGCCTAGCCCAACTTTTTTGGGACTAAAGGCTTTGTTCTTGTTGTTGTTATGGGCTCCCCAAATAGGCTTTAGAATATTAGGGTAAAGCCACATGGGCCATAAGGCCCATATAGGTGGCACCCCCTTTTAGTGTTGTCCCCAAGCTTGGGGTGCGGCTAGGGTTTGGGGAGGGGCCCCACCACCTTGGCCGCCGCCACAAGGGAGGGAGGTCCCTCCTTCAAGTGGGCCTCCTTTCCCTCCACCTATATATACACTTGGGGCGCCCCCCTTGATACACAATTTCATGTGCATCTCAAGTGCCCCATCTCTCCCTCTAGTTTCTCCACCATTGTTCTTCTTCATGAAGGGATGCTCCTCCCTCTTATTCTACTTTGGCATCATCTAGCTCTTGATAGAAAAACACTACCGGATCACTGGTATCGTACATGTGCAATCAACAGAGGGATCATGTGTTCGGTTTGTGCTCGAGGGAATTGTTCATGGGACAATTTGAGCGACTTCAAGAACGATCTTCACCAACTCTTCTTCCATTGCAACTTGAAGTTGGTAACGATTAGATCTAACCTTGGATGTACATCTTCATAGTGATCCCGGGATCTTGAACCGTAGGCCGATTTTTTTTCTTTTCTACTACGTTTCCCAACATCCTTAACCATGCATCTCTTGAAACAATCGCTTGCCGAGAAGCTTTGTCGCTAGTTGAAGACCTTGGAGTTCTTCATCTTTTTGTAGCTTCCAATTGAAAGAATGTGGCCACCCGTAAAAATGAATGAGTTGGAGGTAACTCCGAAGGTGTCATCAAGGAGATCAGGGGACGGGCGACCTCCTTTTTATCTTCTAAATTTGTTCACAAACTTCCAAGCTCGAATTTTAAAGCTCACAAATTGGCTAGGTTTGGTGTGTCTCTAGAGCAGGATAGGCATGTGTGGTTAGAGTTTCCTCATGATCCTATTGGCATTTCTATAAACATTACAATTAAGTAATAATGCCTGGCCGGTTGTTCTAAAAAAGAGAATATTTGGGGTCCAACTGGTTCGTCAATACCCCTTGCGGAGCGGACATTGCAAGGAGCGCACCAGCGCTGCCATGTGTCACATGTTGGACACACTCGTGGTCAGGTTTTTTGCACACATTTTTTGGATATTTTTTGGGGTTCTGAATTTTGCATGATTTTTTCTTAGGTTTTCTTGAAAAAATTTGTTCTTTTTTATTTCGTTTTTCTCTGGTGAAGCATGATTTATACTACGCAACTTTATTCTTGTAGACTCGTGTTGGGCCTCCAAGCGCAGAGTTTTGTAGGACAGTAGCAATTTTCCATCAAGTGGATGACCTAAGGTTTATCAATCCGTGGGAGGCATAGGATGAAGATGGTCTCTCTCAAACAACCCTGCAACCAAATAACAAAAATTCTATTGCGTCCCCAACACACCAAATACAATGTTAATTTGTATAGGTGCACTAGTTCGGCGAAGAGATGGTAATAAAAGTGTAGTGATGATATTAGATATTGGTTTTTGTAATAGTAACAATAAAAACAGCAATGTAGCAAGTAACAAAAGTGAGCACAAATGGTGTTTCAATGCTTGAAAATGAGTCCTAGGATCCGTACTTTCGCTAGTGCAATCTCTCAACAATGCTAATCTAATTGGATCATATAACCATCCCTCAAAGTGCGATGAATGAATAATCACTCCAAAGTTCTTATCTAGCAGAGAGCATAAGAAGTTGTTTGTAGCTATTCTTTTCGATCGATCTATCCAAGAGTTCATACTAAAATAACACCAAGTTATTATTTCCGATCGATCTATCAAGAGTTCATACTAAAATAATACCAAGTTATTCTTTCCGATCGATCTATCAAGAGTTCGTACTAAAATAACACCAAAGCAAAATCAGATTCATAATACTCAATCCAACACAAAGAACCTCAAAGAGTGCCCCAAGATTTCTACCGGAGAAACAAAGACAAGAATGTGCATCAAACCCTATGCAAAGATTACCCCAATGTCACACCTCGGGAATCCGCGAGTTGAGTGCCAAGACATATATCAAGTGAATCAAAATAATACCCCATTGTCACCACGGGTATTCATATGCAAGACATATATCAAGTTCCCTCAAATCCATAAAAGTATTCAATCTGATAAAATGAAATCTCGAAGGGAAAACTCAATTCATCACAACAAGATAGAGAGGGGAAAACACCATATGATCCAACTATATTAACAAAGCCCCCGATACATCAAGATCGTGCCATCAAGAACACGAGAGAGAGAGGGAGAGATTAAACACATAGCTACTGGTACAAACCCTCAGCCCCGAGGGTGGACTACTCCCTCCTCATCATTCATGGAGACCATAGGGATGATGAATATGGCCTCCGGTGATGATCTCCCCCTCCGGTATTGTGCCGGAACGGGCTCCCGATTGGTTTTTCGTGGCTACAGAGACTTATGGTAGCGGAACTTCCGATCTAGGGTTACCCCTAGGATTTTTGGAATATTTGGAAATTTATAGGGCGAAGAGGCGGTGCGGGAGGCCACCGAGGTGGGCACAACCCACCGAGGCACGCCTGGGCCCCCTGATGCGCCCCAGTGTCTTGTGCCCTACTCCTTCACCTTCTGGTCCTTCCATGAGCTTCGGGGGTCTCTTTTGTTCCAAAAATATCGTCAAAAAGTTTTAGCTCATTTGGAGAACTTACATTTCTGCACAAAAAACAACACCATGGTAGTTCTGCTGAAAACAACGTCAGTCCGGGTTAGTTCCATGAAAATCATACTGAAACTATATAAAATTGTTGTAAACATGGCATGTATACTTCATAAATTATAGATACGTTGGAGACATATCAACATCCCCAAGCTTAATTCCCACTCGTCCTCGAGTAGGTAAATGATAAAAGAAATAATTTATCAAGTGTGAATGCCAGCAAAGTATAAAGTTTGATCAATGATAATTTCAATCACATTTCCTTTCATCATAACAACAATTCTTTCTCATAAAGCTTTTCATGTTGAAGTAGCAACCAATTCACATGTTAAGGTTCAAACAATGAATTCTCTTGAAACTCAACAACCTATATTCTTAGTCACCAAAAAATTGCAATTCAACTTATTCAACAGAGTCTAAGTAAGAGCTCAGCATACTCAATCATCATATAGTCTTCCATGATTGCTACTACTCAAAGCATATTCTTAGAAGAAATAGCATCCATCGAACACAAAGAAATATAGGGGCTTAATATTTTGCCTCCCAACTCATTTATCATAGAGATAATTGTCAATAATAATAAATCATGATCAAATATATTTGATTGGTCATATGTTCCTAGATCTTTCCCCACCACATGATGCTTGCCAAGTAGAGAATAATTGAGGTTGAATGAGGATGTATACTATTGACTCTTTGCATAAAAGTAAATACTGAAAAGTAAAAGATAGGCCCTTTTTATTTGGATGCCCAAGCTCTTAATGCAAAGGAACGTCACGTTATATTGCCCCTTATGATAGCAACCTTTATTATGCAGTTCATCGCTTTTATTACTTTGCCATCACAAGTTCGTACAATGCTCAAATTTCCCTTACAATAAAAGATCAAACTATTTAGGAGTAATTTTTATTGCTTTATGCACTGATGACAACTTACTTGAGGGATCTTATTAAATCCATAGGTAGGTATGGTGGATACTCATGGCAAGAAACTGGGTTTAAGGGGTTTTTGGATGCACAAGTAGTATCTCTACGTACGTAGTACGGATTTTTTGCTAGCAAAAGATCCTCGAGTGCCCTCCATACCAACAACTTTCCGAGGGAGTTTGTTTTATTATTTTGCAATTTTAATCATGGGAGTGGCCATCCCGATTACCAACCCCTCTCGTGCAAGGACAAGTGAATAAACACTCATCATGGGAATAACCCGCTTAGCATGGAAGATACTAACTGCCCCCTGTTGCTCCATGAGCGACACGGGCACGAAAAACAAATGTTCATTTGAATATTTAGAGGTGGCACTTCCAAATTAACTTGGAATGGAAATTGTAAGTGCATCTAGTGCCCCTTAGTGATTTTGGTGTATTGAAGACTTATAGGTTAAGGGACTAATGCTTTTGTGAGTGTACATAGGTCTATAAGTCTATGAGGAGTTTGATATTTACATAGAAAGTCGACCCCTAAAAATGAATGTCCTCAACTGAAGACTTTGGCTTTCTGAAGACTTCGAAAGTGAAAAATTGGTGTGATCCTGAACACTTGATATTCATGCGAGGAATATGAAGCTTGAAGACTTTTGTTTTTGTAGTTTCGTTTTTCTCTTCCTTGAGTCATAGGAAACACCGTACTGTTAAAGGGGATCGAGGTAAAACTAAGGAAAAGTTTCCAAGTGATGCTCATCTCAAAATCCTACACCTACCAATCCTTTTGAGTGAAGGCATTGGAAATCTCATACAGTTCAGTCAATTTCTTCAGTGACAGAGACGAAGATCTTCTGGTCTTTGAGGAATTTGATCTAACTGAGGAGTTAGGAATTCGCTAGTGCGGATTGCCTACAAGTGAGGAACATGATAGCCCTGAGAAATTTGATAGTTAAATTTCCTACCGTTACTGTGCTATGCGCCGGCTGTCCCAAAATATCTACCCCCTTAACGATCATATCATTGAAGGGCATTTATGTCTTATCATGTCGGGATGCTCCCTAGGCTATAAATAGCCGCCCCCTACAACCACTAGCTGGTTGGCTGCTCCATGAGAAACTAACACTTTTCATTGAGAGCATCCCATCCTCCGAGGACTTTGAGCGAAAATCATCAAGTGAGGAAAAACCAAAACCAAAACCCAAACCAAACACCAACAAACCCAAAGTGATTGAGCATCACTGAAGAGATTGTTCCTGTGTGGAACCGACACTTGTTACCTTTGAGGATTGTGCATCCTCTAGACGGTTAGGCGTCATGGTCTAGAGCATCCAAGAGGAAATTGTGGATCGCCGAGTGACCAAGTTTGTGAAGGTTTGGAAGTCACCTAAAGACTTACCACGAGTGATTGGGCGAGGTCTGTGCGACCTTAGCTCAAGGAGAATACGGCGAGGACTGTGTGTCCGAGAATGTGTGTCCTCAGGTTTAAATACCTAGCTGCTCCAACCAGACGTACGACTATCATAGCAGTTGGAACTGGTCTACCAAATCCTCGTCTTCACCAAGCTACTGGTTCTACTTCCTCAACTCTTCCATTTCCTCATTCAGATAATGTTGTACTTGATCATAATTGTTTGAAGACCTTGACAGAAGACTTTCTCAATTTCCTCAGTTCAATTTCTTCAGTTAGTTTGTCTTCAGCCTATTTATCTTGTGTTTACGCTACTTGTACTCTGTGCTTGCTTTCATTTATTCATGATGACTGTGCTACTACTCTGTTAGGCTTGCACCTAAGTACTTATTCCGATGCTAAGTAGTTCATTGCTTAATTCCTCAGTGACAAATCAGTAAAAATCGCCTATTCACCCCCTCTAGTCGATATAACGCACTTTCAGCAGTGTAATATCGCATATAGATAGATATAGTGGACTCATTTGGAACAACTTTTGTTTAGGGATTTGGATGCATAAGTAGTATTCACACTTAGTATAGGCAAATGTTCACAAATAGATTGAGAAGCGACTAGCTAGAGAGCGAAAACAGTCATAATCATGCATTGTGAATAATTAACATTGAATACTAGCATGAGTAGGATATGAGTACCATGAACATAAATACTGTGGAGGCTATGTTGGTTTTGAATCAACTACATGCCTGAACATCTGCCAAGTCAAGCCACTTGAAACATTCAGGGGAGGATACCATATCATCATACTACATCACAATCATTTTAACGCATGTTGACACCCAAGATAAATCATTATCCACTCCTAGCTAGTTAAGCATGGCATGAGCAACTATAATCTCTAATTGTCATCATAAACATGTTTAATCATAATATGTTGAATCATGGATACTGAGTTAAACATATTTCACTACAAAAAAGACACATCCGTGACATTTTGGGCCGAACAAATTTTTTTCCTGTCATGCTTATGACACTTCTATGACGATAATTGTGAAAAAACCCGGTATCATCATAGATGTGGTGGGCTCCTACTTCTATGACAAAAAATGGGCTTTTCGTCCTGGGCGGGCCGGAGACGCATCTACATGACATTCTTTGGGCCGTCCATGATGGAAGAAACCGTGGTAGAAGCGAGGGAGAGGAAAATATCGGGGTGTTCACGGTTACGGTGGGTGGTCGGAGGCCGAGCGATGCACGTTTCTCTCGTAGACGTACGCGCGTGGGTGTGAGGCATTGGGCTCTAACTGAACCCGAGCGAGGTGTTCGCCTACTGAACTCGAGCGATTACACTGCAGGCTACGCATTACTGAACCCGAGCGATCGATCTGGCTGTTAACTGAACCTGATCGAGCGATTCCTTCGCTACTGCTGCTAACTGAAGCCGATCAAACCTGTTGCCTCTTGATGAATAGTGATCATTGTTGGGGGTTGGATGAACAGTTCTGGTGGGGGGTTGGATGAACAGGACCCCGTGGTAATAGAGGCCATTGCCGCTGGATGAACAGGACCCCGATCGAGCCGATTGGGGGTGCATGAACAGGTTCCCGTGGAGGGTTGGATGAACAGGACCCTGTGGAGGGCTGGATGAACAGGACCCCATAGAGGGATGGTTGAACAGTAGCCAGTGGAGGGCTGGATGAACAGTAGCCAATGGAGGGGTGGTCGAACAGGACACCGTGGAGAGGGCTGGTTGAACAGTAGCCGGTGGGGGAGCGGTGGAGGCTGGATGAACAGGAGCCCGTGGTTGAACAGTAGCTGGTGGAGGCAGGAGGGAGACACCGTGGATGAACAGTCGCAGGTGGAGGCTGGAGGAGGAGGACGGTGGATGAACAATAGTCCGTGGAGGTAGTCGACGGTGGAGATGAACAGTAGCCCATGGAGTCCTGTTTTGCGGTACGCCACACCCCCTCCCGATGAATAGGACCCCATTTCAACCGTAGGCGGTCGAAGAGAAGTCTGTTTCCTCCGTTTTGCGGTACACCACACCCCTCCCGATCAACAGCACCCCGTTTCGTCCGTAGGAGCTCGAACACAAGTCTGGTTCCTCCGTTTTACGCTATGTCAGACCCTTCCCGATGAATAGGACCCCGTTTCGACCGTACGTGGTCGAACACAAGGCCGTTTTCCACAGTTTTGCGGTATGTCAGACCCCTCCGGCGGTTCCGTCCAAGCCAGTAGGCTCCCATTTAACACGACCCATTTCGACCTAGTATGTTGCCTCCCGATGAACATGACGCATTCTGACCGAGTCACTTGGCTCCCGGTGAACACGACGGTGTTTCCTCCGTTTCAACCCAGCCGGTTGGCTGCCGATGAACAGGACGCCATCGCTGCCTCTCCATGTACACGAGCCCTGGCCGTACGTATGCGCGAGTAGGCATTTGAGTCCCCGCCTTTATGTACGTACATGGCCGTATTTACTTTCTTGCACCCTGGCTGTACGTACGTGTACATGCTACGTCTGCGCCTCTACTACGACACGTGCCCTTCCTTACTCGGCCATGGTTCATCGGTGCAGCCTACAGATGGACCGATCGACCAATATATATGTACATGTTTACGACCAGAATGACAACACTACGCACACTTCGACCAGGTGGGTCCCGACTGTTAGGGAGGATAAGGAGGCACTTCCTTGCGTACGCAGATGTAGCCGGTTGATGTCTACTACAGAACCTTCTTCTTGTAGACGTTGTTGGGCCTCCAAGTGCAGAGGTTTGTAGGACAGTAGAAAATTTCCCTCAAGTGGATGACCTAAGATTTATCAATCTGTAGTAGGCGTAGGATGAAGATGGCCTCTCTCAAGCAACCCTGCAACCAAATAACAAAGAGTCTCTTGTGTCCCCAACACACCCAATACAATGGTAAATTGTATAGGTGCACTAGTTCGGCGAAGATATGGTGATACAAGTGGTATATGGATGGTAGATAAAGCTTCTTGTAATCTGAAAATATAAAAATAGCAAGGTAACTAATGATAAAAGTGAGCACAAATGGTATTGCAATGCGCTGAAACAAGGCCTAGGGTTCATACTTTCACTAGTGTAGGTCCTCTCAACAATAATAACATAATTGGATCATATAAGTATCCCTCAACATGCAACAAAGAGTCACTCCAGAGTCACTAATAGTGGAGAGCGAACTAAGAGATTATGGTAGGGTATGAAACCACCTCAAAGTTATCCTTTCCGATCAATCTATTCAAGAGTCCGTAGTAAAATAACATGAAGCTATTCTTTCCGTTCAATCCATCATAGAGTTCGTACTAGAATAACACCTTAAGACACAAATCAACCAAAACCCTAATGTCACCTAGATACTCCAATGTCACCTCAAGTATCCGTGGGTATGATTACACTATATGCATCACACAATCTCATATTCATATATTCAAACCAACACAAAGTACTTCAAAGAGTGCCCCAAAGATTCTACCGGAGAGTCAAGACGAAAACGTGTGCCAACCCCTATGCATATGTTCATGGGCAGAACCCGCAAGTTGATCACCAAAATATACATCAAGTGGATCAATAGAATACCCCATTGTCACCACGGGTATCCCACACAAGGCATACATCAAGTGTTCTCAAATCCTTAAAGACTCAATCCGATAAGATAACTTGAAAGGAAAACTCAATCCATTACAAGAGAGTAGAGGGGGAGAAACATCATATGATCCAACTATAATAGCAAAGCTCGCGATACATCAAGATCGTACCACCTCAAGAACACAAGAGAGAGAGAGAGATCAAACACATAGCTACTGGTACATACCCTCAGCCCCGAGGGAGAACTACTCCCTCCTCATCATGGAGAGCACCGGGATGATGAATATGGCCACCGGAGAAGGATTCCCCCTCCGGCAGGGTGCCGGAACGGGTCTAGATTGGTTTTCGGTGGCTACGGAGGCTTCTGGCGGCGGAACTCCCGATCTATTGTGCTCCCCGATGTTTTTAGGGTATATGGGTATATATGGGAGGAAGAAGTACATCGGTGGACCTCCGGGCTGTCCACGATGCAGGGGGCGTGCCCAAGGGGGTGGGCGCGCCCCTACCCTTGTGGGCAGCCCGGGACTCTTCTGGTCCAACTCCGATACTCCGTGGGCTTCTTCTGGTCCAAAAATAAGTTCCGTGAAGTTTTAGGTCAATTGGACTCCGTTTGATTTTCCTTTTCTGCGATACTCTAAAACAAGGAAAAAACAGAAAGTGGCACTGGGCTCTGGGTTAATAGGTTAGTCCCAAAAATCATATAAAATAGCATATAAATGCATATAAAACATCCAAGATTGATAATATAATAGCATGGAACAATAAAAAAATTATAGATACGTTGGAGACGTATCAGCATCCCCAAGCTTAATTCCTGCTCGTCCTCGAGTAGGTAAATGATAAAAACAGAATTTTTGATGTGGAATGCTATCTAACATATTCATCATGTATTTCTCTTTATTGTAGCAAGAATATTCAGATCCATAAGATTCAAGACAAAAGTTTAATATTGACATAAAAATAATAATACTTCAAGCATACTAACTAAGCAATCATGTCTTCTCAAAATAACATGGCCAAAGAAAGTTCATCCCTACAAAATCATATAGTTTGGTCATGCTCCATTTTCGTCACACAAGAATGCTCTCGTCATGCACAACCCCGACAAGCCAAGCAATTGTTTCATACTTTAGTAATCTCAAACTTTTTTCAACTTTCACGCAATACATGAGCGTGAGCCATGGATATTGCACTATGGGTGGAATAGAATATAATGAGGGGGTTGTGTGGAGAAGACAAAGAGGAGAAAGTCTCACATGGACGCAGCTAATCAATGGGCTAGGGAGATGCCCATCAATTGATGTCAATGCAAGGAGTAGGGATTGCCATGCAACGGATGCACTAGAGCTATAAATGTATGAAAGCTCAACAAAAGAACTAAGTGGGTGTGCATCCAACTTGCTTGCTCACAAAGACCTAGGGCACTTGAGGAGGCCCATTGTTGGAATATACAAGCCAAGTTCTATACTGAAAATTTCCCACTAGTACATGAAAGTGACAACATAAGAGACTCTCTATCATGAAGATCTTGGTGCTACTTTGAAGCACAAGTGTGGTAAAAGGATAGTAACATTGTACCTTCCCTCTTTTTCTCTCATTTTTTTGTCTTTTTGTTTTTTGGGCCTTCTCTTTTTTTCTCTCTTTTTTGACCTTTTTTTCGTCCGGAGTCTCATCCCGACTTGTGGGGGAATCATAGTCTCCATCATCCTTTCCTCACTGGGACAATGCTCTAATAATGATGATCATCACACTTTTATTTACTTACAACTCAAGAATTACAACTCGATACTTAGAACAAGATATGACTCTATATGATATGTATTGAACCAAGAGTGACATGTATGAAAGGATTATGAATGGTGGCTTTGCCACAAATACTATATCAACTACATGATCATGCAAAGCAATATGACAATGATGAATGTGTCATGATAAATGGAATGGTGGAAAGTTGCATGGCAATATATCTCGGAATAGCTATGGGAATGCCATAATAGGTAGGTATGGTGGCTGTTTTGAGGAAGATATAAGGAGGTTTATGTGTGATAGATCGTATCATATCACGGGGTTTGGATGCACTGGCAAAGTTTGCACCAACTCTCAATGTGAGAAAGGGCAATGCATGGTACCGAAGAGGCTAGCAATGATGGAAGGGTAAGAGCGCATATAATTCATGGACTCAACATTAGTCATAAAGAACTCACATACTTATTGCAAAAAATATACAAGTCATCAAAAACCAAGCATTACGCGCATGCTCCTAGGGGGATAGATTGGTAGGAAAAGACCATCGCTCGTCCCCGACCGCCACTCATAAGGAAGATAATCAAATAACACCTCATGTTTCAAATTTGTTACACAACATTTACCATACGTGCATGCTACGGGACTTGCAAACTTCAATACAAGTATTCCTCAAATTCGCAACTACCGAACTAGCACAACTTTGATATCACTATCTCCATATCTCAAAACAATCATCAAGTATCAAACTTCTCTTAGTATTCAATGCACTTATATGAATGTTTTTATTATATCCCTCTTGGATGCCCATCATATTAGGACTAATTTCATAACCAAAGCAAATTACCATGCTGTTATAAAGACTCTCAAAATAATATAAGTGAAGCATGAGAGTTCAATTATTTCTATAAAATAAAACCACCACCATGCTCTAAATGGATATAAGTGAAGCACTAGAGCAACGACAAACTACTCCGAAAGATATAAGTGAAGATCAATGAGTAGTTAAATAATTATGCAACTATGTGAAGACTCTCTAACATTTAAGAATTTCAGATCTTGGTATTTTATTCAAACAGCAAGCAAAACTAAATAAAATGAAATGACGCTCCAAGCAAAACTCATATCATGTGGTGAATAAAAATATAGCTCCAAGTAAAGTTACTGATGAATGAAGACGAAACAGGGGATGCCTTCCGGGGCATTCCCAAGCTTAGGCTTTTGGTTGTCCTTGAATATTATCTGGGCGTGCCTTGGGCATCCCCAAGCTTAGGCTCTTTCCACTCCTTATTCCACAGTCCATCGAATCTTTACCCAAAACTTGAAAACTTCACAACACAAAACTTAACAGAAAACTCGTAAGCTCCGTTAGCGAAAGAAAACAAAACACCAATTAAAGGTACTGTAATGAACTCATTGTTTATTTATATTGGTGTTAAACCTACTGTATTCCAACTTCTCTATGGTTTGTAAACTATTTTACTAGCCATAGATTCATCAAAATAAGCAAACAACACATGAAAAACAGAATCTGTCAAAAACAGAACAGTCTGTAGTGATCTGTAACTAACGCAAACTTCTGGAACCCCAAAAATTCTAAAATAAATTTCTGGACGTGAGGAATTTATCTATTAATCATCTTCAAAAAGAATTAACTAAATAGCTCTCCAAATAAAAATGGCAGCAATTCTCGTGAGCGCTAAGGTTTCTGTTTTTTACAGCAAGATCAACAAGACTTTCCCCAAGTCTTCCCAACGGTTCTACGTGGCACACACACTAATTAAAAGCATAAACCACATCTAAACAGAGGCTAGATGAATTATTTATTACTAAACAAGAGCAAAAAGCAAGGAACAAAAATAAAGTTGGGTTGCCTCCCAACAAGCGCTATCGTTTGACGCCCCTAGCTATGCATGATGATTTCAATGATGCTCACATAAAAGATAAGAATTGAAACATAAATAGAGCATCAAGAAGAATATTACTAGCACATTTAAGTCTAACCCACTTCCTATGCATAGGGATTTTGTGAGAAAACAACTTGTGGGAACAATAATTAACTAGCATAGGATGACAAAACAAGCATAACTTCAAGATTTTCAACACATAGAGAGGAAACTTGATATTATTGCAATTCCTACAGGCATATATTCCTCCCTCATAATAAATTTCAGTAGCATCATGAATGAATTCAACAATATAGCTATCACATAAGGCATTATTTTCATGATCTACAAGCATAGAAATTTGATTACTCTCCACACAAGCAAAATTCTTCTCGTTCGGAATAGTGGGAGTATCATAAGACACTCGAATACTATAAATTGTTTCCACATTAAAAGAGTAATGTTCAGAAAAAGGGTAATCATAATCATGACAAGTTTTATAAATATAATCATCTCTACTCTTTATAGCATAAGTGTCATCACAATAATCATCATAAGTAGGAGGCATGCTATCGTCATAATAAATTTGCATATCAAAACTTGAGAGACTAAAAATATCATTTTCATTAAACATAGCTTACCCAAGCTTGGGACTAACATTAATTGCAGCAAATATATTCTCAAAAACACCATCTTCATCAAACGTAGCATCTCCAAGCTTGGGCCTTTTCATCTCATAAGCATAATCACTCTCATCATTAATAGTATGGATAGCACCAATAGTATAGAAATTATCATCATCACAATGAGTAATAGGAGCAACATTATTCGGGAGAGATACCTTTCTACCTTTGTTTCACCGTCTTTTCTTTTCTTCTTCACATCATGTGTGGGTTCAACCCTCTTTTTGGAGCTCCTTATTAATGAGATTGGTTGAATAGAAGGCTCCTCCTCGTTACCTGTTTCATCATAAGAAATAATAGGAGGATATTGGGAAGTCTCTTACCTTTCATTAGTAATCTCTTCATCTTCTATTTGTTTTCTTTTCTTTATGTAATTGGCCATATAAGGATTTTCAATACAATTCTCCGCACAACACATATAAGTTTCCTCTAGATCAAAACCAAGAAGTTTATCACGGGCAAATACTGGAAGATAGTTAGTTATACGTTTCATTTCTTCGTAGCCCATAAGCAAACTAAGTTCATTATGATGTGAAAGAGAAATCAAGCCATCACAATTTTTGGAAATGATTAGATCATGAAACAATTTGCATCGGATGGTTCAATGACCATGTTCATTGCAAAGTTCACAAGTACGGCCAAGAAAATTTAAATAGACCCGTGCGTTGCAACGGGAGAAAAAAATATCACGACTATATCCCAATAAGCCTGGCTCAAGACTCCTAAGAGATCCACGTACTCTAATTTGACACGGCGCCTGACTGTGTCACCGCTTATCCTTCTTTTTTCACCCTTGCGGACAGTGACCCTGATACCCACCTGATCACAACGCGTTAAATGTGGTCAATCCTAAGGTGATGGGTTCACCACCGCATGTCACACCAATCATTGTGTCCACGCAAGAAAATGTTCAAAACTTCAACAATTAATCTCAATGAGCTAGACATGTGGGCTGCCCTTCTCGAGCTACTCCTTACACCTGGTCCATACACCTGCTCTCATACTTCTGCTCTCCTTTTCAAGACCAAACAATGATTTCCTTGAATCAGCGTTGGCCCGGTGGAATAGGTGGGTTCGCGACACATCGCCGAAGGCGAAAAGGCTCGTCGATGGCGATGTAAGAGGGAAGGATGTAGAGGTCGGATGTCACATGGCGAGATATGATTTCGGTGTTCCTGCTTTCCCTTTGTAGGAGAGGATGTGTAGTGCCACATTGACAATGGCATAGTGAGCGGCAACCATGGTTTATGTGTGTATAATCCATAACCATGTATGTACATGCATCGTGTATGTATAATTTAGCTTCTATTGGCTAGCATATCAAGGGTAGCATCATAGCTCATTGAAGTTCTCAACAAATTTCATTGTGAACATCGAGCAAGCGCCAACTATGATCATGTGTATCTTCACAACAAAAAGATTCAGCTTGCCCTCGTTAAATAGAGGAGGATAGGAATGTTTCCCTCTATGGATTCATGGGGCTCAATTGATTGGAGATCTAGAACGAACATGTTCTTCGCCAGTTTGCTGCCATACGTGATTGACTTTTAGTTGGGGCTCTGATGGATAGTTGTGAGCCTGAGATTTATCTTCACCTTAGTGTCTGCAAGAGTTAGTCTATACCCCATTTCTTATGTACTTGCGTGAGTTTGAATTCAGGTAAATAATAGAAATGTGCAACTCACGCCCGTTCCGGATCAACCAACAACCGATGAAAGATGTATCAAAAAATCAACAGGAGTGAGCTGACTCCGTTCCTAAATAAGGTGAGAATAACGGTGGATCGTGTTTGACGCTCATGAGCGTCAAAGCATCGGGGCTTCGCTAAAGGCGCTCCCGGTTGGACCGGCCAACATAGGTGTCGTTGTTTTTCCAGTTTTTTTATTTTTGTTTCCTTTTACGTTTCTTTTTTCTTTTTCTTTTCCTTTTTTCTGTATTCAAATAGTTGTTATAAAATTTAAAATATAGTTAGGAATGCCAAAAATGTCCTCATTTTCAAAAAAAATTCACATTTCCAAATTGTTCGCATTTCAAAACATGTTTACACTTTCAAGAAAACTATTCTATTTTCAAAAGATGTTCACTTTATATTTGTTTACAATTCAAAATTTGTTCAGCGTATATCACAAAAATTTCAATGTAAATCTAAATATTGTTCAATGTGTATTTAAAAATTGATGAGTGTATAATGCAAAAAATTTCAATCTATATTTAAAAATTGTTCAAAGTGTATTTAAATATTGTTCAGCCTATATCACAAAATGGTCAGTGTGTATATAAAAATAGTTGAGAATATGTCAAAAAAATGTTCAATGTAAATTTAAAATTCTTCATCGTATATACAAAATTCAATACATATTTATAATTTAAAAAAAATCATGTTTTCAATAATTGTTCACGTAGTCCAAAAGTTGTTCAGGTTTTAAAACTTTGTTTTAATTTCGAAATATATCGACGATTTTCAAACATTATGCAAATATCTAAGGAATTTTTTTCACATTTTTCCAAGAATTATTGGAAATAAATTAAAAACAGATCTTCGGCTGTACATGCTACTTTAATTCTAACGCTGCTAAATAGCTATACTAAGTTGCTAGCTCATGTGGCTGGCAACGCTGCCATGCAGTGTGTGGTCGGGGGTGCAACCCCATCAGGCGTAGTTTTATTTATTTTAAGTGGTATTTTCTTTTTCCACCCAAAGAACCAGCAAGCCCACACGCATCGCTTGGCCCATAATTAAGGTCAGCTAGCATTGGGCCACAGAACGGGGTTAGAATCTATAGAAGCAACGTGCCCATAATTAAGGTCAGCTAGCATTGGGCCACAGAACGGGGTTAGAATCTATAGAAGCAACGTACGAAGAGATCGAAAAGGGGACCTCCTATGCGCCGCTCTTTGCGTCTGATTCGCACGCGCCGCACAGGTACAGCCCCCCGGATGGGCCGGCCCATCGTCGTGACGAAACAGCAAAATGATAACCTAAAATTATAACGCGGATCGGGGGATCGATGCCTGCATCTGGAGCTAGTATACTCTTGTCACTAACCAGGCGAGCTAACTACCTCCTTCGGTCATATGTAACGCGGGTATTTTAAAAGATCATCTACTACATATCTAACACCCCCACCTAGAAACCTTAAACATTGGATATGTTCAAAAAATTTAAAATTTCAAAAATTGTTCGCGTTTGCTGAATGCTAGAAGAACAACTAAAAAACTTAAACAAAGTTTTGATAAAATGAACACTTTTTAAAATCCCGAACATTTTTTGAATTTAGAGAACAAAATTTTGTACGCGAACGTTATGTTTGAGAGAAAAAGTTACGTCCGTATGAAATATGTGAACATTCTTTAAAACTCCCGAACAAAATTTGAAATATGTGAACAAATTTTTGAAATGGAAACATTTTACGAAACTCACGAACAAAAATTTCAAACACGAACATTTTCTGAAAAAATGCAAACAAAATTTGAAAAGGAACATTTACTGAAACTAATGAACAAAAATTGAAAAAACGAACATTTTTCTTAATTTGTGAACAAATTTTGCAAAGTTGTGAAATTGTGAAAAAAACATAAAAAGAAGAAGAAACTAAAAAAAGAAAAGAGAAACAAAATTTGAAGATGAGAACATTTTTTTAACTTTGAATAATTTTTTGAAAGCATGAACATTTTTTCAAGTCAGGAACAAAAATTGAAAATGAGAACATTTTGTGAAGTTTTGAACAATTTTTTTGAAAGGATGAACAAAATTTGAAAATGAGAACATTTTGTGAAGTTTTGAACAATTTTTTGAAAGCATGAACAAAATTTGAAAAACGAGAACATTTTGTGAAGTTTTGAACAATTGTGAGCAACACAAAAAAAATTGAAAAAATAATAATATAACTTTGAAAAGAGAAAAGCCAAAAACGAAAAAAATGAAAAAGAAACAGAAAACAGGAAAAAAAGAAACATAAAAAACGAAAAAAAGATAAAAAAAGAAAACAAAAAAAGAAAAAAGAACATTAAAACGAAAAAGAAAAAGAAACAGTAAAAGAAAAGAAACAAAAAGGGGTAAAGGGGGAAATAGAAAAACCGGTTCAGGAACCTTCTAGAAGGTTCCCAAAACCAGAAAAAACCGGCTGGGAACTACCTAGAAGATGCCCAAAACCGGATTCGCTTTAACGTTTGAACGGGCCGGCCCATCCTAACGCGCTCGTCAATCTGCCTGTGCGTCCGGTCGACTACCTGCCGCAAAGAGCGGCAAATAGGAAATTGCATCGAAAAGACGTGTTCGCACGCGTCAAGTCAGCCTACGCTAGCGATGTACCAAAAAATTATTGCGGACCAAAAAAGGTGGAAAAATAATCCATCCTTTAATATTAGGTAGAGAAATGCTTATGCCTCTTGCAATATCTATCTTCCCTATTTGATGTGTACTTGCAAACCCAATGTACTCCACAAAAATTGACATTTTTATAGGAGACATTTTCATCATAACTACTGCAATCATCATTAGTACTATGGATATTTAAGGAGTTTATACTAACAACATTGCAATCATACTCATCATTCAAAGATTTAGTGCCAAACATTTTAATGCATTCTTCTTCTAACACTTTGGCACAATTTTCCTTTCCATCATACTCACGAAAGATATTAAAAAGATGAAGCGTATGAGACAAAATCAATTCCATTTTTTTGTAGTTTTCTTTTATAAACTAAACTAGTCCTAAAACAAGAAACAAAAAGATTCGATTGCAAGATCTAAAGATATACCTTCAAGTGTTAACCTCCCCGGCAACGGTGCCAGAAAAGAGCTTGATGTCTACTACACAACCTTATTCTTGTAGATGTTGTTGAGCCTCCAAGTGCAGAGGTTTGTAGGATAGTAGAAAATTTCCCTCGAGTGAATGACCTAAGGTTTATCAATCCGTAGGAGGCATAGGATGAAGATGGTCTCTCTCAAGCAACCCTGGAGCCAAATAACAAAGAGTCTCTTGTGTCCCCAACACACCCAATACAATGGTAAATTGTATAGGTGCACTAGTTCGGCAAAAAGATGGTGATACAAGTGGTATATGGATGGTAGATAAATGTTTTGTAATCTGAAAATATAAAAACAGCAAGGTAACTAATGATAAAAGTGAGCACAAACGGTATTGCAATGCGTTGAAACAAGGCCTAGGGTTCATACTTTCACTAGTGCAAGTCCTCTCAACAATAATAACATAATTGGATCATATAACTATACCTCAACATGCAACAAAGAGTCACTCCAAAGTCACTAATAGCGGAGAACAAACGAAGAGATTATGGTAGGGTACGAAACCACCTCAAAGTTATCCTTTCTGATCAATCTATTCAAGAGTCCGTAGTAAAATAACATGAAGCTATTCTTTCCGTTCAATCTATCATAGAGTTCGTACTAGAATAACACCTTAAGACACAAATCAACCAAAACCCTAATGTCACCTAGATACTCCAATGTCACCTCAAGTATCCGTGGGTATGATTATACGATATGTTGGGGAATGTAGTAATTTAAAAAAATCCTACGCACACGCAAGATCATGGTGATGCATAGCAACGAGAGAGGAGAGTGTTGTCTACGTACCCTCGTAGACCGAAAGCGGAAGCGTTAGCACAACGCAGTTGATGTAGTCATACGTTTTCACGGCCCGACCGATCAAGCACCGAAACTACGGCACCTCCGAGTTCTAGCACACGTTCAGCTCGATGACGATCCCCGGACTCCGATCCAGCAGAATGTCGGGGAAGAGTTTCGTCAGCACGACGGCGTGGTGACGATCTTGATGTTCTACCGTCGCAGGGCTTCGCCTAAGCACCGCTACAATACTATCGAGGATTATGGTGGAGGGGGGCACCGCACATGGCTAAGAGATTAATGATCAATTGTTGTGTCTCTGGGGTGCCCCCCTGGCCCCGTATATAAAGGAGCAAGGGGGAGGAGGTGCGGCCAGGCAAGGGGCGCGCCAGGAGGAGTCCTACTCCCACCGGGAGTAGGACTCCCCCCTTTTCCATGTTGGACTAGGACTTGGGGGGAAGGAGAGAAAGAGGGAAAGGAAAGGGGGGGCGCCGCCCCCCTCCTTGTCCAATTCGGACTTGGGGGGAGGGGCGCACGGCTGCCCCTGGGCCTCCTCCCTACTTCCTCCACTAGGCCCATTAAGGCCCATTAGGTTACCGGGGGTTCCGGTAACCTCTCGGTACTCCGGTAAAATGCCGATTTCACCCGGAACACTTCCGATGTCCAAACATATGCTTCCAATATATCAATCTTTATGTCTCGACCATTTTGAGACTCCTCGTCATGTCCGTGATCACATCCGAGACTTCGAACAACCTTCGGTACATCAAAACATATAAACTCATAATGAAACTGTCATCGTAACGTTAAGCATGCGGACCCTATGGGTTCGAGAACAATGTAGACATGACCGAGACACGTCTCCGGCCAATACCCAATAGCAGAACCTAGATGCTCATATTGGCTCCTACATATTCTACGAAGATCTTTATCGGTCAGACCGCATCACAACATACGTTGTTCCCTTTGTCATCGGTATGTTACTTGCCCGAGATTCGATCGTCGGTATCTTAATACCTAGTTCAATCTCGTTACCGGCAAGTCTCTTTACTCGTTCTGTAATACATCATCCCGCAACTAACTCATTAGATGCAATGCTTGCAAGGCTTTAAGTGATGTGCATTACCGAGAGGGCCCAGAGATACCTCTCCGACAATCGGAGTGAAAAATCCTAATCTCGAAATATGCCAACCCAACAAGTACCTTCGGAGACACCTGTAGAGCACCTTTATAATCACCCAGTTACGTTGTGACCTTTGGTAGCACACAAAGTGTTCCGCCGGTAAACGGGAGTTGCATAATCTCATAGTCATAGGAACATGTATAAGTCATGAAGAAAGCAATAGCAACAAACTAAACGATCAAGTGCTATGCTAACGGAATGGGTCAAGTCAATCACATCATTCTCCTAATTATGTGATCCCGTTAATCAAATGACAACTCATGTCTATGGTTAGGAAACATAACCATCTTTGATCAACGAGCTAGTCAAGTAGAGGCATACTAGTGACACTCTGTTTATCTATGTATTCACACATGTATTATGTTTCCGGTTAATACAATTCTAGCATGAATAATAAACATTTATCATGATACAAGGAAATAAATAATAACTTTATTATTGCCTCTAGGGCATATTTCCTTCAGTCTCCCACTTGCACTAGAGTCAATAATCTAGATTACACAGTAATGATTCTAACACCCATGGAGCCCTGGTGCTGATCATGTTTTGCTCGTGGAAGAGGCTTAGTCAGCGGGTCTGCAACATTCAGATCCGTATGTATCTTGCAAATTTCTATGTCTCCCACTTGGACTAAATCCCGAATGGAATTGAAGCGTCTCTTGATGTGCTTGGTTCTCTTGTGAAATCTGGATTCCTTTGCCAAGGCAATTGCACCAGTATTATCACAAAAGATTTTCATTGGACCTGATGCACTAGGTATGACACCTAGATCGGATATGAACTCCTTCATCCAGACTCCTTCATTTGCTGCTTCCGAAGCAGCTATGTACTCTGCTTCACATGTAGATCCCGCCACGACGCTTTGTTTAGAACTGCACCAACTGACAGCTCCATTGTTTAATGTAAACACATATACGGTTTGCGATTTAGAATCGTCCGGATCAGTATCAAAGCTTGTATCAACGTAACCATTTACGATGAGCTCTTTGTCACCTCCATATACGAGAAACATATCCTTAGTTCTTTTCAGGTACTTCAGGATGTTCTTGACCGCTGTCCAGTGATCCACTCCTGGATTACGTTGGTACCTCCCTGCTAGACTTATAGCAAGGCACACATCAGGTCTGGTACACAGCATTGCATACATGATAGAGCCTATGGCTGAAGCATAGGGAACATCTTTCATTTTCTCTCTATCTTCTGCAGTGGTCGGACATTGAGTCTTACTCAACTTCACACCTTATAACACAGGCAAGAACCCTTTTTTTGCTTGATCCATTTTGAACTTCTTCAAAACTTTGTCAAGGTATGTGCTTTGTGAAAGTCCAATTAAGCGTCTTGATCTATCTCTATAGACCTTAATGCCAAATATGTAAGTAGCTTCACCGAGGTCTTTCATTGAAAAACTCTTATTCAAGTATCCCTTTATGCTATCCAGAAATTCTATATTATTTCCAATCAATAATATGTCATCCACATATAATATCAGAAGTTCTACAGAGCTCCCACTCACTTTCTTGTAAATACAGGCTTCTCCAAAAGTCTATATAAAACCAAATGCTTTGATCACACTATCAAAGCGTTTATTCCAACTCCGAGAGGCTTGCACCAGTCCATAAATGGATCGCTGGAGCTTGCACACTTTGTTAGCTCCCTTTGGATCGACAAAACCTTGGTTGCATCATATACAACTCTTCTTCCAGAAATCCATTCAGGAATGCAATTTTGACATCCATTTGCCAAATTCATAATCATAAAATGCGGCAATTGCTAACATGATTCGGACAGACTTAAGCATTGCTACGGGTGAGAAGGTCTCATCATAGTCAATCCCTTGAACTTGTCGAAAACCTTTCGCAACAAGTCGAGCTTTATAGACAGTAACATTACCGTTAGCGTCAGTCTTCTTCTTGAAGATCCATTTATTCTCAATTGCTTGTCGATCAACGGGGAAGTCAACCAAAGTCCACACATTGTTCTCAGACATGGATCCCATCTCAGATTTCATGGCTTCTAGCCATTTTGCGGAATTTGGGCTCACCATCGCTTCTTCATAGTTCATAGGTTCATCATGATCTAGTAGCATGACTTCCAGAACAGGATTACCATACCACTCTGGTGCGGATCTTACTCTGGTTGATCTACGGGTTTCGATAGTAACTTGATCTGAAGTTTCATGATCATTATCATTAGCTTCCTCACTAATTGGTGTAGGTGTCACAGAAACCGGTTTCTGTGATGTACTACTTTCCAATAAGGGAGCAGGTATAGATACCTCATCAAGTTCTACTTTTCTCCCACTCACTTCTTTCGAGAGAAACTCCTTCTCTAGAAAAACTCCGAATTTAGCAACAAAAGTCTTGCCTTCGGATCTATGATAGAAGGTGTACCCAACAGTCTCCTTTGGGTATCCTATGAAGACACATTTCTCCGATTTGGGTACGAGCTTATCAGGTTGAAGCTTTTTCACATAAGCATCGCAGCCCCAAACTTTCAGAAACGACAACGTTGGTTTCTTGCCAAACCACAGTTCATAAGGTGTCGTCTCAACGGATTTCGATGGTGTCCTATTTAACGTGAATGCAGCCATCTCTAAAGCATAACCCCAAAACAATAGCGGTAAATCAGTAAGAGACATCATAGATCGCACCATATCTAATAAAGTACGATTACGGCATTCGGACACACCATTGCACTGTGGTGTTCTGGGTGGCGTGAGTTGCGAAACTATTCCGCATTGTTTCAAATGTAGACCAAACTCGTAACTCAAATATTCTCCTCCACGATCAGATCGTAGAACCTTTATTTTCTTGTTACGATGATTTTCAACTTCACTCTGAAATTCTTTGAACTTTTCAAATGTTTCAGACTTATGTTTTATTAAGTAGATATACCCATATCTGCTTAAATCATCTGTGAAGGTGAGAAAATAACGATATCCGCCACGAGCCTCAACATTCATTGGACCACATACATCTGTATGTATGATTTCCAACAAATCTGTTGCTCTCTCCATAGTACCGGAGAACGGCGTTTTAGTCATCTTACCCATGAGGCACGGTTCGCAAGTACCAAGTGATTCATAATCAAGTGGTTCCAAAAGTCCATCAGTATGGAGTTTCTTCATGCGCTTTACACCGATATGACCTAAACGGCAGTGCCACAAATAAGTTGCACTATCATTATCAACTCTGCATCTTTTGATTTCAACATTATGAATATGTGTATCACTACTATCGAGATTCATCAAAATAGACCACTCTTCAGAGGTGCATGACCATAAAAGATATTACTCATATAAGTAGAACAACCATTATTCTCTGATTTAAATGAATAACCGTCTCGCATCAAACAAGATCCAGATATAATGTTCATGCTCAATGCTGGCACCAAATAACAATTATTTAGGTCTAATACTAATCCCGAAGGTAGTTGTAGAGGTAGTGTGCCGACCGCGATCACATCGACTTTGGAACCATTTCCCACGTGCATCGTCACCTCGTCCTTAGCTAATCTTCGCTTAATCCGTAGCCCCTGTTTCGAGTTGCAGATGTTAGCAACAGAACCAGTATCAAATACCCAGGTGCTACTGCGAGCATTAGTAAGGTACACATCAATACCATGTATATCACATATACCTTTGTTCACTTTGCCATCCTTCTTATCCGCCAAATACTTGGGGCAGTTCCACTTCCAGTGACCAGTCTGCTTGCAGTAGAAGCACTCAGTCTCAGGCTTAGGTCCAGACTTGGGTTTCTTCTCCTGAGCAGCAACTTGTTTGCTGTTCTTCTTGAAGTTCCCTTTCTTCTTCCCTTTGCCCTTTTTCTTGAAACTGGTGGTCTTATTGACCATCAACACTTGATGCTCCTTCTTGATTTCTACCTCCGCGGCTTTTAGCATCGCGAAGAGCTCAAGAATAGTCTTATTCATCCCTTGCATATTATAGTTCATCACGAGGCTTTTGTATCTTGGTGGCAGTGATTGAAGAACTCTGTCAATGACACTATCAACAGGAAGATTAACCCCCAGTTGAGTCAAGTGATTATGATACCCAGACATTTTGAGTATATGTTCACTGACAGAACTATTCTCCTCCATCTTGCAACTATATAAGTTATTGGAGACTTCATATATCTCAATCCGGGCATTTGCTGGAAATATTAACTTCAACTCCTGGAACATCTCATATGCTCCATGACGTTCAAAACATCGTTGAAGACCCGGTTCTAAGCCGTAAAGCATGGCACACTGAACTATCGAGTAGTCATCATCTTTGCTCTGCCAGACGTTCATAACATCTGGTGTTGCTCCTGCAGCAGGCTTGGCACTTAGCGGTGCTTCCAGGACGTAATTCTTCTGTGCAGCAATGAGGATAATCCTCAAGTTACGGACCCAGTCCGTGTAATTGCTACCATCATCTTTCAACTTTGCTTTCTCAAGGAACACATTAAAATTCAATGGAACAACAGCACGAGCCATCTATCTACAATCAAACATAGACAAGCAAGATACTATCAGGTACTAAGTTCATGATAAATTTAAGTTCAATTAATCATATTACTTAAGAACTCCCACTTAGAAAGATATCCCTCTAATCCTCTAAGTGATCACGTGATCCAAATCAACTAAACCATGTCCGATCATCACGTGAGATGGAGTAGTATCAATGGTGAACATCAATATGTTGATCATATCTACTATATGATTCACGCTCGACCTTTCGGTCTTCGTGTTCTGAGGCCATATCTGTTATATGCTAGGCTCGTCAAGTTTAACCTGAGTATTCCGCGTGTGCAACTGTTTTGCACCCGTTGTATTTGAACATAGAGCCTATCACACCCGATCATCACGTGGTGTCTCAGCACGAAGAACTTTCACAACGGTGCATACTCAGGGAGAACACTTATACTTTGATAATTTAGTGAGGGATCATCTTATAATGCTACCGTCAATCAAAGCAAGATAAGATGCATAAAAGATAAACATCACATGCAATCAATATAAGTGATATGATATGGCCATCATCATCTTGTGCTTATGATCTCCATCTCCGAAGCACCTTCATGATCACCATCGTCACCGGCGCGACACCTTTATCACCATCGTAGCATCGTTGTCGTCTCGCCAATCTTATGCTTCCACGACTATCGCTACCGCTTAGTGATAAAGTAAAGCATTACAGCGCAATTGCATTGCATACAATAAAGCGACAATCATATGCCTCCTGCCAGTTGCCGATAACTCGGTTACAAAACATGATCATCTCATACAATAAAATTTAGCATCATGTCTTGACCATATCACATCACAACATGCCCTGCAAAAACAAGTTAGACGTCCTCTACTTTGTTGTTGCAAGTTTTACGTGGCTGCTACGGGCTTAGCAAGAACCGTTCTTACCTACGCATCAAAACCACAACGATAGTTTGTCAAGTTGGTGATGTTTTAACCTTCGCAAGGACCGGTCGTAGCCACACTTGGTTCAACTAAAGTTGGAGAAATTGACACCCGCCAGCCACCTGTGTGCAAAGCACGTCGGTAGAACCAGTCTCGCGTAAGCGTACGCGTAATGTTGGTCCGGGCCGCTTCATCCAACAATACCGCCGAACCAAAGTATGACATGCTGGTAAGCAGTATGACTTATATCGCCCACAACTCACTTGTGTTCAACTCGTGCACAACATCAACGCATAAAACCTAGGCTCGGATGCCACTGTTGGGGAACGTAGTAATTTCAAAAAAATTCCTATGCACACGCAAGATCATGGTGATGCATAGCAACAAGAGAGGAGAGTGTTGTCTACGTACCCTCATAGACCGAAAGCGGAAGCGTTAGCACAACGCGGTTGATGTAGTCGTACATCTTCACGGCCCGACCGATCAAGCACCGAAACTACGGCACCTCCGAGTTCTAGCACACGTTCAGCTCGATGACGATCCCCGGACTCCGATCCAGCAGAATGTTGGGGAAGAGTTCCGTCAGCACGACGGCGTGGTGACGATCTTGATGTTCTACCGTCGCAGGGCTTCGCCTAAGCACCACTACAATATTATCGAGGATTATGGTGGAGGGGGGCACCGCACACGGCTAAGAGATCAATGATCAATTGTTGTGTCTCTGGGGTGCCCCCTACCCCCGTATATAAAGGAGCAAGGGGGAGGAGGTGTGGCCAAGCAAGGGGCGCACCAGGAGGAGTCCTACTCCCACCAGGAGTAGGACTCCCCCCTTTTCCATGTTGGACTAGGACTTGGGGGGAAGGAGAGAAAGAGGGGAAAGGAAAGGGGGGGCGCCCCCCCTCCTTGTCCAATTCAGACTTGGGGGGGGGGAGGGGCACGCGGCTGCCCCTTGGCCTCCTCCCTACTTCCTCCACTAGGCCCATTAGGTTATCGGGGGTTTCAGTAACCTCCCGGTACTCCGGTAAAATGCCGATTTCACCCGGAACACTTCCTATGTCCAAACATAGGCTTCCAATATATCAATCTTTATGTCTCGACCATTTTGAGACTCCTCGTCATGTCCGTGATCACATTCGGGACTCCGAACAACCTTCGGTAGATCAAAACTTATAAACTCATAATTAAACTGTCATCGTAACGTTAAGCGTGCGGACCCTACGGGTTCGAGAACAATGTAGACATGACCGAGACATGTCTCCGGTCAATAACCAATAGCGGAACCTGGATGCTCATATTGGCTCCTACATATTCTATGAAGATCTTTATTGGTCAGACCACATAACAACATACGTTGTTCCCTTTGTCATCGGTATGTTACTTGCCCGAGATTCGATCGTCGGTATCCTAATACCTAGTTCAATCTCGTGACCGACAAGTCTCTTTACTCGTTCTGTAATACATCATCCCGCAACTAACTCATTAGCTGCAATGCTTGCAAGGCTTTAAGTGATGTGCATTACCGAGAGGGTCCAGAGATACCTCTCCGACAATCGGAGTGACAAATCGTAATCTGGAAATACGCCAACCTAACAAGTACCTTCAGAGACACATGTAGAGCACCTTTATAATCACCCAGTTACGTTGTGATGTTTGGTAGCACACAAAGTGTTCCTCCGGTAAACGGGAGTTGCATAATTTCATAGTCATAGGAACATTTATAAGTCATGAAGAAAGCAATAGCAACAAACTAAACGATCAAGTGCTATGCTAATGGAATGGGTCAAGTCAATCACATCATTCTCCTAATGATGTGATCCCATTAATCAAATGACAACTCATGTCTATGGTTAGGAAACATAACCATCTTTGATCAACGAGCTAGTCAAGTAGAGGCATACTAGTGACACTCTGGTTTTCTATGTATTCACACATGTATTATGTTTCCGGTTAATACAATTCTAGCATGAATAATAAACATTTATCATGATACAAGGAAATAAATAATAACTTTATTATTGCCTCTAGGGCATATTTCCTTCACGATATGCATCACACAATCTCAGATTCATCTATTCAAACCAACACAAAGTACTTCAAAGAGTGCCCCAAAGATTCTACCGGAGAGTCAAGACGAAAACGTATGCCAACCCCTATGCATAGGTTCATGGGCAGAACCCACAAGTTGATCACCAAAACATACATCAAGTGGATCAATAGAATACCCATTGTCACCACGGGTATCCCACGCAAGACATACATCAAGTGTTCTCAAATCCTTAAAGACTCAATCCGATAAGATAACTTCAAAGGGAAAACTCAATCCATTACAAGAGAGTAGAGGGGGAGAAACATCATAAGATCCAACTATAATAGCAAAGCTCACAATACATCAAGATCGTACCACCTCAAGAACACGAGAGAGAGAGAGAGAGATCAAACACATAGCTACTGGTACATACCCTTAGCCCCGAGGGAGAACTACTCCCTCCTTGTCATGGAGAACACCGGGATGATGAAGATGGCCATCGGAGAAGGATTCCCCCTCCGGCAGGGTGCCGGAACGGGTCTAGATTGGTTTTCGGTGGCTACGGAGGCTTTTGGCGGGGGAGGAAGAAGTACGTCGATGGACCTCCGGGCTGTCCACGACGCAGGGGGCGCGCCCAGGGGGGTGGGCGTGCCCCCACCCTCGTGGGCAGCCCGGGACTCTTCTGGTCCAACTCCGATACTCCGTGGGCTTCTTCTAGTTCAAAAAATAAGTTCCGTGAAGTTTCAGGTCAATTGGACTCCGTTTGATTTTCTTTTTCTGCGATACTCTAAAACAAGGAAAAAACAGAAACTGGCACTGGGCTCTGGGTTAATAGGTTAGTCCCAAAAATCATATAAAATAGCATATCAATGCATATAAAACATCCAAGGTTGATAATATAATAGCATGAAACAATCAAAAATTATAGATACGTTGGAGACGTATCACCGGTGGGTCCCAACTGTCAGGAGGAGAATCATTTTTTGCCCGTAATATGGACGCACTTCCTTGCATGCGAAGATGTAGCTGGTGGGTCCCAGCAGTCAGGGGGGAACTTTTTTTTCGCGAAATACGGTGGCCCATTGATATGTCTCCAACGTATCTATAATTTATGAAGTATTCATGCTGTTATATTATCATTCTTGGATGTTTTACAATCATCTTATAGCAACTTTATATCATCTTTTGGGACTAACCTATTGACCTAGTGCCTAGTGCCAGTTGCTGTTTTTGCTTGCTTTTTACATCGCAGGAAATCAATATCAAACGGAGTCCAAACACCGCCAAAACTTTTTGGAGATTTTTTATGGACCAGAACACCCAGGATGGGCCAGAGCAGCACCTGGGAGGTGCCCCGAGGGGGGCACAACCCACCAGGGCGCGCCTGGGGGCCCAGGCATGCCTAGGTGGGTTGTGCCCACCCTGGTGGCCTCCCGCACCCCCTCTTTACCCTATAAATTCCCAAAAATTCCAGAAACCCTCGGGGTCAACCTAGATCAGAAGTTCCACCGCCGCAAGGCTCTGTAGCCACCGAAAACCAATCTAGACCCTTTTCGGCACCCTACCGGAGGGGGGAATCATCTCGGTGGCCATCTTCATCATCCCGGTGGCCACCATGATGAGGAGGGAGTAGTCCACCCTCGGGGCTGAGGGTTTGTACCAGTAGCTATGTGTTTAATCTCTCTCTCTCTCTCTCTCGTGTTCTTGAGATGTCACGATCTTGATGTATCACGGGCTTTGTTAATATAGTCGGATCATATGGTGATTTCCCCTCTCTATCTTGTTGTGATGAATTGAGTTTTTCCCCTTTGAGATTTTGTTGTTATTGGATTGAATACTTTTATGGATTTGAGAACACTTGATATATGTCTTGCAATTGAATACTCATGGTGACAATGGGGCATCGTATTGATTCACTTGATATATGTTTTGGCACTCAACTCACGGATTCCCAAGGTGACATTGGGGAAATCTATGCATAGGGGTTGATGCACGTTCTTGTCTTTGTTTCTATGGTAGAAATCTTGGGGCACTCTTTAAAGTTCATTGTGTTGGATTGAATATTATGAATCTGAATTTGCTTTGGTGTTATTTTAGTATGAACTCTTGGTTAGATCGATCGGAAAGAATAGCTTCGTGTTATTTTAGTACGAACTCTAGGATAGATTGATTAGAAAGAATAACTTTGAGGTGGTTTCGTACCCTACAAACAATTCCATCTTATGTTCTTTGCTATATAGGAACTTTGGAGTGATTCTTCGTTGCACGTTGAGGGATGGTTATATGATCCAATTATATTAGCACTATTGAGAGATTGCACTAGCGAAAGTACGTACCCTGGGCCTCATTTTCAAGCATTGCAATACCATTTTTGTGCCCATTTACTATTTGATACCTTGATGTTTTTATTATTCAGATTATAAAAATATATTTCTACCATCAATATGACAGTTTTATCACCATCTCTTCGCCGAACTAGTGCACCTATACAATTTGCCATTGTATTGGGTGTGTCGGGGACACAAGAGATTTCTTGTATTTGGTTCCAGGGTTATTTTGAGAGAGACCATCTTCATCCTAAACCTCCCACGGATTGATAAACCTTAGGTCATCCACTTGAGGGAAAATTTCTACTGTCCTACAAAACTCTACGTTTGGAGGCCCAACACGAGTCTACAAGAATAAAATTGCATAGTAGACTGTACTGGTTTGGTAGATTGCTGTTATGTTTGCATTGTTTGCATATGTTTGCTTGTTTAATGATTCTATTTGAGGATAGGAGTATTAAATATGCAGAGGCTTTTAGTATGCAATGTTGAATAATAATTTTAGTGATTTGCTACAGTAGAGAATGATAAGGTTTTTGCATTGGTTTATACTAACTTATCTCATGAGTTCATGTTGAGTTTTGTGTGGATGAAGCTTTTGAGATTTAGGATAACCGTGATATGAGAAGAATTAAGGAGACACAAAATCTCAAGCTTGGGGATGCCCAAGGCTCCCCAAGATAATATTTCAAGAAGTCTCAAGCATCTAAGCTTGGAGGCATCCCACCTTTCCTCTTCAACAATTATCGGTTAGTATCGGTTGAGCCTAAGTTTTTGCTTCTTCATATGAGTTGTGCTATTCTTAGAACGTCATTTTATTTTGTTTTTCTTGTTGCTTTAATAAAATACTTAGATCTGAAAGTTTTTAAATAAAATAGAGCCCTCAAATAGTTGCCAGGGAGACTAACTAAGTGGCATTCACATCCCGTCAACAAAGCTCTTTTCTATGGAATTGCTCTAGTGCTTCACTTATATCTTTTTGAGCATGGTGTGCTTTAGTATTTTTGAAGAAATTCTCTCTTGCTTCACTTAAATTAATTTGGGAGAAAGAAATATTATGCTCATCATCTTCATTTATATCTTTTTGGAGAAGCTTGTCATTTACTCTTGTGCTTCACTTATATCCTATGAGTAAATTGTTGAATAAGTTGAATATCATGAAGTTGAAATTATATCATGCCTAGTGGTAGCTTCACATTGGGTTTAGAAAGTGAAATCTTTTGAATATTGACAATAACAATATTGGTCATACAAGCAATTCATGAATGATTAGTAGAATGAAGAGAACTTTCACATGCAAATACACTATCTTGGAAATCTTTTGTGATTGTGAGCCCCCATCAAAATATTATATGCCAAAATTGTTGACGTTGGACAAGGAAGACAACGTAATGGTATATGTTTGCTCATATTCACATAGAACTTATATTGTCATAGATCCTTCAACATGTGGTGCTTGTCCCCCATCATTGCTAGCCAAAAATTCCGCACCAAGTAGAGATACTACTTGTGCATCCAAAAACCCTTAAACCCAAATCTTATTTTCAAGAGTCCACCATACCTACCTAAGGATTGAATAAGATCCTTCAAGTTGTCATCGATGCAATAAGGCAATAAAAATCGCTTCTAAAAATGTTAGATCATTTAGTGTAAGAGAAAATTGAGCATTGTACGAAGTTGTGATGGCAAAGAATAAAAGTGACAGACTGCATAATAAAGGTTGCTATCGTAAGGGGTAATATAACATGACGTTCTTTTGCACTAAGGGGTTGAGCATACAAACAAATAAGCGCATGGCAACCTCTGCTTCCCTCTGCGAAGGGCCTATCTTTTACTTTTTATGTATTTACTTTTATGCAAGAGTCAAAGTTTCTCTCTATTCCTTTTTATTTTCTCCTTTGGCAAGCATCATGTGGTGAGGAAAGATCTAGGCACATATGTCGAGTTGAATATGGGTAGCATGAGTTATTATTGTTGACATCACCCTTGAGGTGAATACGTTGGGAGGCAAAATAATAAGCCCCTATCTTTCTATGAGTATGGTTGAAACGTTTTGCTCATGTGTATGCGGCGAGTGTTAGCAATCACATAAGACTATAAGATGGTTGAGTATGTGGAGCTCTTACATAAACTCCGTTGAATAAGTTGAATTGCAATCTCTTGGTGACTAAGAACATAGGTTGTTGAGTTTCAAGAGAGTTCATTGTTTGAACCTTAACATGTGAATTGGTTGCTACTATAACATGAGAAGTTTTATAAGAAACAATTGATGTTATGATGCTAGGAAAAGTGATTGAAATTATCATTGATCAAACTTATGCACTTTGCTAGCATTCACACTTCATAAATTAATTCTTTTATCATTTACCTACTCGATGATGCGTAGGAATTAAGCTTGGGATGCTGATATGTCTCCAACGTATTTATATTGTATGAAGTATTCATGCTGTGATATTATCATTCTTGGATGTTTTACAATCATTTTATAGCAACTTTATATCATTTTTGGGACTAACCTATTGACCCAGTGCCCAGTGGCAGTTGTTGTTTTTTGCTTGTTTTTTACATCGCACGAAATCAATATCAAACGGAGTCCAAACACCGCGAAACCTTTTGGAGATTTTTTATGGACCAGAACACCCAGGATGGGCCAGAGCAGCACTTGGGGGTGCCCCGAGGGGTGCACAACCCACCAGGGCGTGCCTGGGGGCCCAGGCGTGCCCAGGTGGGTTGTGCCCACCTTGGTGGCCTCCCGCACCCCCTCTTTACCCTATAAATTCCCAAAAATTCTAGAAACGCTCGGGGTTATCCTAGATCAGAATTTCCACCGCCGCAAGGCTCTGTACCCACCAAAAACCAATCTAGACCCTTTCCAACAACCTGTAGGAGGGGGGATGTCACAGCCCCAGATCAGCCCTTGTTTGTTTTTGCTTTAGCATCCATGCAACATGTTTAAATTTTATGAAATTTGAAATGGGGATGACCAAGCCCTAACACCAAAGCATTGCAAATAGGTTCAACTTCAAAATATTTTCAAAGAACCCAAATTGGTTTGCAAAAATGTTCATGATTACTGGAAAAGGGTGAAAACCATATCCAGAGATGATGGATATTTTTCCAAGACATTTTTGGATTTTTGATTAAACCATATTGTATTTGAATTGGGGCATTTAAATACTGTTAATATTTTTAAATGCTCCAACAATTCTGAAAATAGTTGAGGGCCTCTGTAATAATTCAGTTAATGTCCACAATTATTCTCAGGATTTATAAAAAATGATTTAGTGTCTAAAACTAAATCAAAACAAACTACAGAAAATAGAAATAGAGAAGAGGAAATAAAAGAAAGGGAGAGAAGGCCACCAGGCCACCTACCTAACTTACCTGGCGCCCACTTACCTGGCCCAGCACGGCCCAGCCCATCTCCACTCCCCCTGTCGTCTTCCTCCTCGCCAGAAGGACCGAGGCGTGGCATGCGCCCGAGAGGCCTCGGCCACCTCCTGCTTCCCCTGGCCACCTCCTGCTTCCTCCTCGACGCCCCCGTGACGCCACGCGCCTCCCCGACCCCCTCTCACCTCTCCCTCACTCGCTGCACCCTCTCTCCCTCCCCTGACTCCCTTCTCCGAGCTCACCCGAGAGTCGCCGTCGCCGCCGTTCGCCATAGCCGCAGCCACCAGCCCTCCCTCGCCCTTCCGCCAGTTCCAGAAGCTCCGCCGCTGACCTCTACACCGTCCCCGCCAAGCCACACGAGCGGACGCGCCCTGCAGCGGCTTCCCCGACCTCTTCTTCAAGCTTCGGCCGCCGAGATCGCCGGCGACCGTGTGCCCTCCCTGACGCCTCCTCGAGCTCCCCGAGGCCACCGTCGCAACCCCTGTGAGCCTCCGGTCGATTCCCCTCTTCTCCCCGCGTCGATTTCGCGCCCTAGCCACAGATGCACATAGCCGAGTTGTGCTCGCCGCCGGCGAAGTCGTCACCATGGCTTGAGCAAGCCCAGCTTGCCCCTGAGCATGTCATCGCGCTCGCGCTGTTCCCAGGAGCCGATCTAGCCCACCCGTTCGTCTCACCGTGCACCACAACGCCAATTCCAAGCACACCCGAACTCCGGCCGCCGCCTTGGAGCTCGCCGTCGTTGGCTCCGGCCACGATAGACCCGACCTCCACCACCACTAGATGTGCGCGAGTGAGGGCCTCCTCCCTGTGCCCTTCTCTTGCCCAGCCGCCGTCTGTAGCGCAGCCCCGGCGAACATCCGCCGCGTTTCGGGTCGCCGCCGGCCGAACTCCGGTGGCCAGTGACGTGGCGCTGTCATTAGCCACTAATGACGCCCTAACCAACCCACCTAGCTCACTGACATCTGGGCCCCATGCCCTAAATAATCTAGGATTTATTTCTGTTTAGATTAGTTTATAATCACGCGGGACCCACCAGTCAGAGTTGACTGGGCTGACGTGTCCGTTGACTGGGCCCACACGTCAGCGGCACTAACCAGCCCCAGTCACTGACCAGTGGACCCCACTGGTCAGGTTTGACCAGCAGCAGCGTCTGTTGACCTGCTGACATCATAGTGACGCAATGCTGACGCAATAAGTATTTTCTGGATTTATTATTATTCAGGAAATTTCAGAAAATAGCTAAAACTTCAATAAATCATAGAAAATTAACCGTAACTCCAAATGAAATAATTTATATATGAAAAATTATCAGAAAAATTTAAGGAATCCATCTGTACCATTTTCATGCATGTTAGAACAACTTATAGCTGCTGTTTAGCACAAATCAATTAAATGGCATTTGAATAATCACATATGGAGTTTGAATTTGAATCTTGTATTCAAACCAACTTCATTTAATCTGTTGCTAGTTGCATTAGCTCAAAACACATTCATATTGCCATGTCATGAGCATGCATCATATTGTGCATTGCATTGATTGTAGTTCTCCTTTGTTGCCGGTATTTGTTCCCTCCCGGTAGACGATGTTCCGATGTTGTGATCGTTGACACTGATGAAGACTCAATGTTATCTTCAGAAGTGCCAGGCAAGCAAAACCCCCTTGTTCATTCCGATACAATCCTACTCTCCGGCTCCTGCTCTCTTTTACTGCATTAGGACAACATCGATTCATCTGTTACTTGCTGCGGTAGCTGAACCCCTTTATTCTCTGCATGACCTGTCATTGCCACAGTAAATAGATGAAACCCACTAGCATGAGTAGGAGTTGTTTGAGCCCTGTTGTGCCTACTCATTCATGCTTGTTTGTCATGCCTGCTACTGCTTAGAGTTGTGTCAAGTCTGATTCATCCGGGATGAATCAGAGGTGTGTGAACATGTCCTACTGTGTGTGAGCTAAGTGTGTGAACACGATTTGGGTAAAGGTAGTCGGTGAGAGGCCATGTAGGAGTACATGGTGGGTTGTCTCATTGAAGCCGTCCTCAGGAACTGAGTTCTGTGTTTGTGATCCATGATTCAGCTACTACCATACATTGGGCCCTGAAATATGACCCCGCTCGACTTCTTATTCACCCTAGTCCTCTGTCCAGGAGTTGCAAGTAGTTTCTGGTGTTTGTAGCTTACTGGAGGCCGTGGACAGCGCTGACCGTAGGGGTGGGCTGTGATGTGGTAGGTACGTGGCACGGTGTACCGGATGCCCGTTTGGTATCTCGGGAACCCTGTTCACATCGTTTGGGGCTGTGAGCGAAACTCCGGCCGGATCTCCTCATGGATGGAACCCGAATAGGCGATAAACCTGGACTAGAGACTTGAGTGTTTAGGTAGGTCGTGATCTACACCCACGTCGGCTTTGGCTTGAAGTCTGCCGAGCACATGTCGTGTGCAGACGCTAAGTGGTGGAAACATGTATGAAGAAGTACACCCCTGCAGGGTTAACATCATCTATTCGAATAGCCGTGTCCGCGGAAAAGGACTTCTGGGTTGCTTATATCAGTTCATAGACAAGTGAAAGTGGATACTCTAAAATACACAAGATAAGCGTGAGTGCTATGGATGGCGTTCTCGTAGGGAGACGGGAGCGGTTCCATAGTGGTGTATTGATTGGTGAATATGTGGACTCGTGTGCGCCACCCAGAAAGAGTTACATTGCAGTCG